>NW_028245601.1:0-152153 GCF_964263255.1 Lissotriton vulgaris | reverse complement strand
CCACAGATTCATCTATACTACTATTATAAAGAGAGAACTGTGTCCTTTGAGCCAGGTAAACTCAAAAAGTACACAACCAATCGCAACACCAAATACAGCGTTGGAAAGGGGGGGTCCTGTAGATGGACCTAGGCTATAAAAAAAAACAAAAAAACGTTATTTAAAAAATAAACAATAAAAAAAGTAGTCCCTAAGAAGTAGCGCCGGCCGTGTGAGCAAACAACGTGGACGTGCGTGCTGACATCATCTAGCGCGGGGAGGAGCGACGGACAGCAGCGGTGAAGTCGGGCTGAGATAGATGAAGCGCGGGGAGGAGCTGAACGTGTGCGGCTGACTGAAGCAATGGGAGGAGGCGGAACGAGGAGCGGTGAAGTCGGGCTAAGGTAGGTGAAGCGCGGGAGCGCTGGGAGGAGGCGGAACGTGTGCGGTTCAGTGAAGTGCTGGGAGTAGGCGGAACGTGTGCGGCTAAGTGAAGCGCGGGGAGGAGTGGCCCGTTAGCGCGGGGAGGAGCGGTGAACTGTGTGCGGATGATTGGGGGCCATGAAGGTGGTGGTTCGGCTGATTGGGGGCCCTGAAGGTGGCGGTTGCGCTCCAGGGGACCCCCGGACAACGTCGGGACGGGCTGCGGTCCTGAAGCAGTCTTTTGCTCCCGGACAACGTCGGGACGCGCTGCTAGTTTAGATTTATAAACAAAAAGTGCTACATTTTCAAATAGAATTTTGCATGTGCCCAAGCTCGAATCAGACCTCGACATTTTAATACTCATTTTCCGAAAAGAAAGGCTATGCTGATTGAAAATGCCTAGTAGCTCATTTCTAGAATATTATAGCCATACTATCCACAGGAGTAGATCTCAGCTTTCATCCTTCTGAAACGGGAAACATCTTTTACAACGCGCGTGTTACAATGTGTGTCATTACAACAAATGTTTACAATGCTAAATCCATTACAACGCATGTCATTACATTGCATAATCCATTACATTGCATTCCCCAAAGTAACGCCCCAGCGGAGTTAGAATAGTAATTACGTTGTAATGGTTTATGCTTTGTAATGACATGCGTTGTAACCACATGCTTTGTAATGGATTTTGCGATTTAACCCCTTGCCTGCTTGTGATGGAACCGTTCCGTCACAAGCCTCGGGTGAGCTGTGCTTGTGACGGAACGGTACCGTCACGGCCCGCTCGCCGCGCCTGCACGGCGTGAATTCCGCGCCTGCGCTGACGAAATAATGGGCGGGAGGGTTCGTGACGGAACCGTTCCGTCACAAGCACAGCTCACCCGCGAGCCGTGACGGAGCGGTTCCGTCACAAGCACGGAACCGCCGCGCGGCCGCCCCACCCCCTTAGCGCTGCGGCGGAATAGCCACCGCAGCGAAGGGGTTAAAACATTTGTTATCATCTTGTAGGTCACCCACAAAGACCTGCTGTAAGTTACTAGCGACAGGATACATACACTCTAGTTATCAGGGGGGAACATCCTTTACAACGTGGATGTTACCCCGCAGTGCAGTTATGACGCCTCTTTTACAACGAAAGTCGTTACTACGACTTGCGCTGGATGGCGCTGTGGGATAAGGAATCTTGTAATTTTATATTCCAACACCTTCCCTACTGTTACGGGGACTGGTGTTGGAATATAAAATTATAAGATTCCGAAATCCGCTCCTTTCAACGCAAGTCGTTGTAAAATCTGCGATGTAAAGTACCGCGTTGAAAACAACCGCGTTGTACTGACATCCATCCGTTATCAGGGCTTCCATCTAAGATTGTTTACTTTAACTGATTTGATTCCAGGGATTTTCGTCAAATCTCGTAATATTGCCATGTAATTGATCTAACCATTTTTGTTCTCTCCCTAACAACATTTTGGTTGTTATGCTTTGGAACTTTCCCAGTGATGACCGCCTTAAATGACCTTGAGAATGCACCTTATGCAAGATATGACCAGTCATTTTAATTGCGTTTCGGCACAACACCCGATATTACTACCATGTTAAAAAACGAGAGCTCGTACTTTCCCTGACGTCTTGCTGACGTACTGTAAACCAGATATGTACAAGTGACCAAGGAAACTCATTGGTGGAACTACAGTTTGTGTGATTAATGAATTACCCAAAGAGCGATCTCTTCATCGTAGGTTGTGATGTGTGGCCGTATATGAACTAATATGTGTTTGCGCTACGCTTGAAAGAAAACATCAGTTTTTCAAGCAACCATTTGCTTGAATGAGGTATTTGCGCGCAAGCGTACACGTCTACCCCGCCATTAGCCAGCAGTACTTGTGACGGCCAGCTTGACGCAGGTGATAGGATGGCATAACGCCCCTGATGAAGTCAATAATATTACTCATGACGGGCATGAAATAAATAAAAAATTGAAAAAAATTGGCACTTTCTTACTTTATAGTGTGTGATTACAGAGGCTCAATACGTTCATTCTTGATATAGTATGACTATATGGACATAGGGTGCGATACATTTGTGACATAAGAGGATCATCATTTTCTCCTCCCGTTTTTAGGTTGAGCCTATTCAGCGCCTGCAATGGCAAGCAATCTGTTGTATGTATGTTGTGGGGTCTGACTCGTCCCACCGCTTTGGATTGGCTGATATCTGTGCCATTAAAAAATGGTACAGAAAAGGGGGTGGTGATGAACAGAGTGTCTAAATGGTAGCCTGCAAACGGCTAACAGTTGGGGCATGTCCCACCTTTTCTCTAAAGATAACTCCCATGGAGTATTGCCTCGGGAGCCAACAGCAGCGCACACGCTGCTTGCGTGCCTTGTCTTTGAATATAAGGCATTTATTCGACAGTCAGTGTGATTTTGACCAAGGAGACAACAAGGAAAGACTCATGTGTCATATAGAGACACACAGAGACAGACCTATAGGCGGGCTGCTGCAGTGATCAAGTTTCAATCTGCTCAGCTAGCTCCAACCGCTGCGCACATAATCGTACTACCATTTTTGGACCCGCTGGTGTCTTAACTGAGCGTTCACTGTAATGAGGCAGTGCACGGGCATATTGCCTATGCTCTTCTCTGAGAGTTGCTCTCGTCTCATGAGGCCATAGTTCTAAGGGTAAGACTTGTTAGAAGGATCAGCGCTCTTTTGTTTTCTGCTGCTTTTTTCTGCCAGTTAGCAGCATTTCTCCAATCAGGGAAACGCAAACATGTTCGACCAGTCAAGGCGGGCATAGCTCGCAGATGGTGGGGCGGTCGCGGGGGGTTTTGTCGCATGGGGTTGAAGGGGGAGTGGAAATAACATTTTTTTTAAACTTACCTCGAGGCCGGGTCCTGCGTCTTCTCTGCTGTTGCTCTGCTGTTCTCCTGCCTCTGACAGGAACAAGAAGCAGGCAGCCAGGCTCCCTCTCCTAAGCCAATCACAACACTGCAATGCAGCATTGTGATTAGTCTGAGTGCCGTGATGCAGCCCTCCACCTGGGGCTCGAGGGGTGGGCTTGTTCTCTATGCATATTGTAATGCAGCCTGCATGGAGAACAGGGAAGTGCGCATGACTGGTTTGCGCGGCCCCAGAGGGCCGACCAAATAGTCAACCACTCCTCCCCTGCCCTGCTCAGAGAGCAGAGCAGCCCGCCCTCCTGCCCAGCACAAAGCCGCAGGACACGAAACATAAAATGACAATATCTCTAAGTTCTTGTCATTTTATGTTTCTCACTGCTTAAAAGCAGTGGCGTGACGCTCCTCCGCATTAGCCGAAGAGCTGGCCCTGTGTTCAACCTGCATTGTCAGCAGGAATTTAGGAGATGCCGCTGGCGTCCCACAGCCTCTCTCCCTGCACCCCTGATACGAGTTTCCAGATGTTGTTCAGTGTGTGGCTCACCTCACTGGGCACACAGAAGGGAAACTGCAACCACAGCAAATTCCGCTGAAGTTGGGAAACTTGCTTTGAACCTTGGCCCCACCTATTGCCTGCATAATGCGAAGGGTTATTAAAACGCGGGCTGTTTGCTGGCAGAGGAGGGGCCAAAGCTTCCAATTAAGAATTTAAGAGGGACATTGGACAGGTCCTGTTTAGTGTGGTTAACTGGTGGCCATTTTTTACACTCATAGCTCCACTCAGCTCACATTATTGCAAACAGCCATTCTTTCGATATATCATAAAAAATGTAAATATGTTTTTTTTCCTCTGTTCTGTTCCCGGTTAAATGATTAAAACTAGCGTTCATGAGGGAACAAGCGTTTCCTTAAAAAATGTTTTAATCCACAAAAAGACTCTTTTTTTGCACTAGTGAATGCTAGATTCCTCCCTTGTTCCTGCATATATGTGGCAACCTGAGCCCTCCCCCAGTCGCTCTGCCCTCTGAAGCATTTACAGCCTACAGACGGGTCAGGCCAAATGATCACTACGAGGGTGGAGAATCCCGGACCTAACTAGTTTCAATTTACAGAGCTAAAAACTTTTTCTATGGCAATTGCTTTGCCAGAGGCTGTTGGCCATTATTATATTTTTTTTAATTTTTCTATTTTAATGAGATTTTTATAGCGCTGGCTAGACCCATAGAGCGCTTTACATTAGGTTAAACAATGTTACAGACAATGATAATAATTACAAATTACGTTAAAATAAGCAACACAATGAAAGAGGAAGGAAAGGTGATAGAAGTAGGAAGGAGGGGAGGAAGGGGGTGTGACAGTGGGAGGGAGGGAAATGAAGGCGGGAGAGACAAAGGGAAGTCTACCCAAAGACCGACTGGGTAGGTGACGTCCGAGGAGGGAGTACCCAGCCCATCACCCCTATAGCTAAACAAGGTAGCTCCATCGGTCCTCAGTCAAATAGCTAGGTCTCAACTGACGAGGGAGAGTTCACATAAGAAAGTCCAGTGGATAAACATGGTGGTAACTATAAGCAAGGACAGGTGAAGGCAGGGGTCACTAGCTGGAAAGAAGAGAAGAGAAGAGTAGAGCGGTAGGGGGTAGGGTGAAGGGTGAAGGGGAGGAGGGAGATAAGGTCAAGGAGAGACGCAGGAGAGTTTGCCCAAAGACCGGCTGGGTAGGTGATGGCCAAGGAGGGAATCCATAGCCTATCTCCTCTTTAGCTCGCGAGGTAGCTTCACCAGGCGTTAGTCAAAATGGCTGGGACTCAGCTGCCGTTGGAGGGTTCACAGAGTCAATGTCTGAAGCGACGATCGTGAGGATAGGCGGGGAGGATGAGACCTCGATGTATGAATTCAGAGGATCCCCATAATTTTCTATAATCAAAATGAAAGGGGGTGCAAACAAAGCAGAGGATCAGCATGATAAACAGAGCCAGGGTCAGCATGTATTTAGGGGGAACGAATGATGAAGAGCAAAAAACTGCCATTAATTAGGAGAACCTCAGTTTAGAGTTCATTTACTGCAGCAAGGTAAACCATGATGATTAGCTAAGGGAATGGACAGTGAACTCACTGGAGTACTTGACCAGCTGAAATCAGATCGTCAGATTGTTCATTAGCAGGTTCCTGAGGTTAGAGAAAAACTTAATAGGAGCTGGGCACCATTTTGTGAATCTACGAAGGCGCTGGCACTCTGCGGGCACAAAAGATGAACGAAGCGATGCAGGACGTGCTCCCAATAGCATGGGACGTGGGCGACACAGTGGATTGAGAGTGAAGCGCTCCTTACACTCTGCAGACAGTTAAAACACTGGGTGACTATGCGCAAATGTCTTTATTACGAGTGTGTTTATTATGGCTGCCATCTTAAGGTCAGGCCAAATCTGAAAGAAGCTCGATGTGATGTTAAAATAAGCTTGAATTGTTATAAAGTGGTTGTACCTTAACCGAAGACGGAGGCTCCTTAAATCCCCTTGAAGCGGCCGTTCGGATGGGTGATCCAGCGTGTAATTGATCCACATCACAGCAGATACGGGTGTCACTCGATGTCCGCCATTTTGGGTTACTGTATTTTCCCGGTCGGCGAAGTTAGTGGTAGTGATTATGTTGAAATTAGCACACTTCAATGTTCGCTGGTGGCATTATACAGTGCTGTGCTTCACCGGGAACCGATGTCTGGAGTTTGTTCTGCGATCTGGAGACCGCTCTGTCCCCCGCTCAGTTTCCTCTGGGGCTGTCACACCCGGTGATCTGAGGCCGAGCGGAAGCGGGTAAGGGGGTCATCTCAATTCCAAGTGCGCGCGGCGGTGCTCTTCGTGCAAGTGTGGCCTGTCCGTCGCAGGAGGTCCTTACTGTCTTGATCAGTGAGAGGAAGCAGGTCTCCGATCCCATGGCGCACATTCTTGTTGCCAGGGCCGGACTGACTACCGGGCGTTTTGGTGTGCTGCCGAGCTGGGGGCGGATTTCGTTGATGGGGACCTGCATGTGCTGAACAACATTCGTTTTGCTTTATTTCGAAGCACACACAGGTCTCCATCAACGAAATCACCCCCACCATAGTGAAATCGGCCCCCAGCTCGGCAGCACACCAAAATGCCCGATAGCCAGTCCAGCCCTGCTCGTTGCGAGTGCCGGGGTAGAAGGGCTGAGGCCCTACGGTTCGAATTCGAGCTAAACTGCAGGTAAGAGATGTCACGAAACATCGGTTCATCTGTTTGAGTTCCTTTGCCGTAGAAATGTGCTTGTTGATGTCGGATAGCTTGGTTATCAGGGGATATCAACCGATCTGGTAATCCCCAGCCGGGAGCTCTGGGGAAGAGTTCCTACTCGGTGGCCATCTTGCCCGGAAGTGGCAATGAATTTATTTGTACTACTGATGCAGAATGACAGAGAGGGCAAAGGAAAGTTCTGGTGTGGATGAGATCCTCACACATAGAAACGAAAAGGACCGTTTTGGAGCAGTCAGTCGTCTCCAAGACAGCATCACTTATGGGCATGCTGCTGGCACTGCTTAGAGCAATGCAGTACTGAGGGCACTATATATTTAATAACTCCATTTTATTTTTCCATCACTCTTTGCAATATCTACATGAACTTGCTCATTATCGCTTCATCAATTTGTTCATTAAAACAGTAAATATACATTAGCGCATGCTTTTTGGGACAAACATATACTTGAAAACAGTATCATGTTGACTGCAGCATCTGTCTTCAGCACAGACGACCGTGCTGTTAGTACACGTACTGAGTATCCCCTGAGAATAAACCTCACTCCCTGTAATGGACAACATAAATTAGCACTGAGACTGCAGATGGATTGTTCAGATGAAAAGAGGGTGTGCTTTCACTTTATATGAACCTGTGTGTTTAAAGCCTGTCCAAGCATTAATAAACCATCACCCTGTCCCATCTATGCTCAATACCACTGAAATTTGGAGATTTTACGGCCGTATAACGTAGGACTTTTCGTATTTACCACATAGTAGATCATATGCTACCTAATCTTCAGAAAAAAATGTGTTTGTGAATCAAAAGTTACAAAAAAAACGTTGTTGCAGGGGAGTGGAAGGTCATTTGCATAGGTTGACTGGTCAAGTTTCTGGTGTTTATTTCTGTAAATGGGTGTCAAATTGGTACTAATGAGACAAAAGCTTTGCTCACAAAGAATTATGAGTAAACATGCCAAAAAAGTGAGGTAATGCCAACACTAAGGGGTCCATTAGGATGTCGGGCGGATCGCCACCGCCATGTGGGCGTTGGCGATCGGCACTACATTCTTCCCCGCCTGCCACCGATTTCCCCCTGCCAGCCGCCGATGAAAAGGGTTTAATATGGTGGTGGTGTCTGCTAGACACAGCCATCCATATCAGGATGCAGGCGGGAGGCAGCCTTCCTGTGGCGGCGTTACCTTTGCGAAGCTTGACTTGCCACATTTCTATATTTGGAGTCAAAACTGGTTGCATATGTTAATGTATTTTGAGCCTAGTAACTGACACTGAAAAGTACATTCGGCACATTCCTTTTTAGATGATGGAGTGAAACCAGTGTTTGTGGCAAGTGGCGTCCATATCATGGACTGGATGGTGGACTCTGAACTGAGCGGAAGGTGCTGGCTCCTGGTCGCAAAGGACGGGATAAGGGTGATGCATCGCGGAACTGTCTTCCAATGGTTTAGGGTGGGAGAGATGACGGTAATGAGGATTTCAGGAGATTGTGTCAGGGGTACACGGGTGGTGGGGGAGGGTGGGGGATGAAGGGAGGGATATGATAAGTAATAATGACATGCTTGTTCTGTGGCTGCACAATGGAAAAGTTAATAAAAATTATTTTTTTTAAAAAGTTTAAACTAAAAATGCATGGGACTCGATGAATGTTTTTGGAAGTTCACAAATATTTATCCCCTTTTTAACACAAATTTATGATCAAATTAGCCTGAGTATCCGCCTGGGGTCCCCTGGGAACTTTGAGACTCTGTTGGCAGCACCAACCAGAGCAGTAAGGAAAGCTGGGGTGAAGCATTTCTGCAGAGCTCCAGAACACCAAGTACAGAAGGATGAACAGGGCCCTCAGGCAACAAACTGGAAGACATGGTTCGACTGGCGCAGAACAGCGGGCACAGCTGGCGCGCACAGAGGTAATGAGAGGAACACCTGTATGCAACCCGCAAAGCACATCCAGACGCTCAGAAGTGTGACCTGATTCTCCCTCTTTAATCGAATATTCACCTTTTATGTATGAAGAACAACTGCATTTCATGGCTGCCTCAGTGTCAAAAATAATGTTTGAAGATAAGGATACTTCTATAAATACTGTACAACCAGGACCTCACCATGTGTTGCTCAGAAAGACTTCCTGAAGTAAAGATCACATTAAAACAAGCTGGTCTTTAGAACTGAAGCAGGAATGATGAGAGGATTCTCTGTGCTGAGGGTCAAAGAGAAATTAGCCTGCCACTGGGAATAAACAATGCAAGGCAATTTTCAGGCCTTTTGCAGTAATTTGGCATCACCACCAGGTGGCGTCTTAATACTGCAGCCTTGCATTACTTAAGAACAAGCCATTTTCTGGAGGCAGAGAGCTCGCCATGCAGGGAATTTCACATGAACGTTTCCAGATTATGTACATGCCACTTGTATGGGTGCAAATTTTACACTTCTAGATTTTTGTCATTTTTTTATACATTTGGAAATATAGGCATTTTTTTTATATTGAACGTTTTTGTTATGTCTATATTTATTTTGATGTGATCATGTCTATATTTATTTTGATTCGATCATGTTATTTAGAAGTGACCACATGACAGATTTGAGTTCCAAAACTAGTCCCACATTATGAATACCATTCATCATTTATTTTACCTTTTAACGCAATGATCCTTCAATAGCAGCAGTGTTATTAATCCTAGGAAAGGGAAAACAATAGATTTTAATGCTTACTTTAACATTGTGGACTAGGGCACTGAAGCTTTTTCCTACAGAGGAAGGGGCTGACTGGTTGACACTGAATTCTATGTAAAATATTGTTGTTGAAGGACAACAAAATCTAGACCCAAATGCAGAAAGAAATTACTTTTATCAATGCTTGTTTAAGCTTCCTTTTGTTAACATTTGGATGGAGGACGTTATCTTTAGGGGTTTTCAGCTCTTTTTGCCTGTCTCATTTTCTAAAAGTTTAACTTGGGTGTCAGGTTTTTTTTGGCATCACAACAACATGAATTGCCTGAAAATGAGAATTGCACTCTAAGGGCCCGATTCACAGAACTAACTTAAGACAAAATCCTAAACTTACTACCATTTGGGTATTCACAGAAGGCACTTACTTATTTCGGTATTCACAGAAGTTAGGACTCCTAAATGACTTCTGTGAATACCGGAATGGTAGTAAGTTTAGGATTTTGTCTTAAGTTAGTTCTGTGAATCGGGCCCTAAGTTGTTCTGAACAAAATATGTTTTGCCAGGAGCAAGAGGAAATCCTTAAGAAGGCAGTAACTGGAATGTCTTGTTACTTACCGGTGATCTTCATTACCCCGATTAGGGTCCTCCTCGTCCCAGTCCTTACTATGTGAGACAATCCTGCCTCAGGACAGTCCAATTGAAACGTTAGTGTTTCTTTATTTTTACAATTTAAGCCCCTCCCACCCACTGCAATGCCTGTTATCAACAAGTCCAGACACAAACACAGAGGGAGGGAAGGAGTGAACAGGACTGGGATGAGGAAAACCCTAATCGGGGTAAAGAAGATTACCGGTAAGTAACTAGACATTACACCCTCATATGTCCTCATCGTCCCAGTCCTTAATATGTGAGGACCTCACAAGCAGAAAACCATGAAGAAACACCCAGGACACCAGGGATCCATGCAAAAGTACAAATGTTTAATCAAACAAATGAATAAGGTACAGCAGCGATTAAGACGCCAACAGCAAAATTGTCCACAGAGGCATGCAAAACATCAAGGCAGCTCCTGGATAGAAACTCCTGCTGCCTGAGCCCAGGAAGTGGAAACAGAACGCGTTGAACGTCTGCACCTGAGATGACGGAGGCAGACCCACAGACTTATAAGATTGGCAGGCCGCCAACCACATCCACCGACTGATGGTGGAAGCAGAAGCCTTCTTCCCCTTGGCCACATCTCCATAAGAGACAAACAGGGCAGGAGAAAGACGAAACCCAAGGGGACGTTGGAGGTAAACCTGAAGGCCCCTGCGAACATCCAAGGCTGAAGGAACAAGTGAATCCCCATCTCCAGGCAAATCAGGAAGGACTACTTCCTGCTGCAAATGGAATTTTGGTGGCCATCTGAGCAGAATACCCTCCGAAACCGGTTGACTCGGCTAGGAATCTTGGGTTCCGGTTTGACAATGAGTTATTGTGCAAATCCCAAATAAACCAGGTTTCCTCGGCCTCTTTTGGTAAATTGCACATGCTCCGCAAAATCCTCCCTTTACTCCCTTTGGAGTCTCGCCGTACCATTACTCATGCCCTGATCACCTCACATCTCGACTATGCAAATAGTCTGTATGTGGGGGCACCAGCCTACCTGATCAAACGCTTGCAAATCGTTCAAAACGTGGCTGCTAGGCTGATTTGTAACATCTCATATCGCCATTCGATCTCTCCCCACTTGAAGAAGCTCCATTGGCTTCCAGTGATCAAACGTATCCAGTTCATGTCTCTTGTTTTGGCCTTTAAAAGCGATTCAGGGCTGAGGTCCAGTATACCTTAGAGCTTGACTTAAGCACTCTAAGTCCAAACGTTCACTTAGATCAAATCAACTACGCCTGTTGATGACTCCCCGTTTTTCGCCGATCCAGAATGGGTGGCAGAGCTTTCGCAGTGATCACTGCCAAAACGTGGAATAGCCTGCCATTGCTCCTGCGTATGGCTGAATCGGAAACCATTTTCCGACGTGTTCTGAAGACCTGGCTGTTTTCCTGCCCTTAGCCCCAACTGGTACCTGCATCTATCGCCTGTCTTAGCGCCCGGACACCCCCGTTGGAGTTAGCTGTGCATTTTATACATTTCTAAAAAAAGAAATAAATACATTTGGAGGAGAGTTTAGGGAAAAAACCCGGGTTAAGCCGCAAAACTACCCTGTCCTGCTGAAAAAAACACAAATTAGGAAAGGAGACAAGCAAAGTACCCAACTCACCCAGCTGCCTAGCGGAGGTGATGGCCAACACAAAAGCCACCTTAGCAGATAACCACAATAAATCTGCTTCCAACAAAGGCTAAAAAGGGGGCAGCTGCAGACCCCTCAAAACAGTTGCCAAATCCCAAGATGGCAAAATCACAGGAGTGGCCTGACAACAAAGCCGAAAACTTTGCAGAAGCCGACTCACCAAAGGAGCAACAACCTCCAAGGAGGCCCCCGGACGCCTACATACCCGAACTGAAGCTCATTGAGCAGACAAAGCAGAAGGTGAAAAGTTTCTCAAAAACCCATCTCGAAGAAAATCAAGAATACAAGCCGGATCCCCAACCACAGGATCCACATCATGAGAGGAGCACCAAGAGACAAAAGAGCCCCAATGCTTACCATAGCTCTTAAGGGTCTTAGGCCTTCGCAACTGCTAAATGTCACAGGCCACCAAACAAGAACAACTCAAAGATTCCAATGTTAGCAGTTCAAGAGCCAAGCTATCAGATTTAAGCGACGAAGAGGGGGCAAAGACAGGAGAGGAAACTGAAGTGGAGATGGAACCAAGGGAAGCCGGACAAACTTGCCCCCCGCCAGCTGCATCAGCAGCGGAAACCAAAGGCAGCGAGGCCTTAATGGAGCAATCAAGAGCACAGACACCCTCTCCCCCTAAATCTTCTGCAGCACCCACGGGAGGAGGGGAATTGGAGGGACGGCATACAGAAAGCATGAGTGCCAAGGAATCGAGAGCACCTCCACCGCCCAAGTGTGAGGACAAACCACCTTGGAACAGTACCGAGGGAGAAGAGTGTTGTGAGGGGAAGCAAAAAGATCAATCCAGGGAGCCCCGAACCGAAGACAAAGGTCCGGAAACAGAGGAACAGACAGTTAGAACAGAACCGTGGATGGAGGGTTGTGGCTCAAGCTGTCTGCATGAAAGTTCAGGTGTCCCTGATTGTAAACAGCCCTCAATGCCAACAGGTGAGATTTCACCCAGGCACAAATAATGGAAGCCAGCAGATTCAGAGACGTGTACCGGGTCCCCCCCTGGTGGTTCAAGTAACAACTAGCCACTTGATTGTTGGTATGAACCAACAGATAAGCCCACTGGAGAGCATCCTGAAAGAACAGCATCTCCTGCCTAATGGCTGCCAACTCCCGCCAGTTTGAGGAACGGGCCCTGTCTGCCTGAGACCACTGACCCTTGGTTTCCCAGGACCCCAACATGGCCCCCATACCCAAAAGACTGGTGTCCGTTGTCAACAGAGGGGAGAAGAATGCTGAAAATGCACCCCCTTCACCAGATTGGAAGCGTAAAGCCACCAGTCCAAATTCTGAACCAGAACAGAGGAGAGAGGAACCAGAGCATCGTAATCTGCACAGGAGGGGTCCCACTGAGTCAACAGATGATTCACCAAGGGCTTGAGGTGCAGGCAAGCCCAAGGAACCACAGCCGTGGTGGCAACCATCAATCCCTGGATCCATAACCAAACCCGAGCCAGGGCAGAAGGGCAACTCAGCAGGTCCCACAGAAGAGCCTGTTGGGTAGAAATCCAAGCAGGAGGGAGAAACACAGCCCCCAGCAAGGTGTCAAAAAGTTGCCCGATAAACTGAAGTCTCTGTACAGAGACCAGATGAGACTTCACCAGATTCAGCTTGAACCCCGACCCTGGAACATGGCCATTGTCACCTCCACCACCAGAAGAGCCTTAGGAAGGGAGGAAGCAGAGACCAGACAATCATCAATATAGGGAAACACAGAGAACCCCTGAAGCTGCAAAACCCCCACAGCAGGAGCCAATACATTGGTAAAAGTCCGTAGAGCAGTAGAGAGTCCAAAAGGCAACACCCAAAACTGGTAAT
Source organism: Lissotriton vulgaris (assembly GCF_964263255.1). Taxonomy (NCBI): domain Eukaryota; kingdom Metazoa; phylum Chordata; class Amphibia; order Caudata; family Salamandridae; genus Lissotriton; species Lissotriton vulgaris. The sequence goes on along the minus strand of NW_028245601.1, from coordinate 138,811 downwards.
GGACCCAGTACACTGCAAACCTCAGGAACCGCTGACTTCCTGGATGGACAGGAACATGAAAATAGGTGTCTTCTAAGTCCAGAGAACAGAAAAGCAAAACAATAGCCCTTTTGGATGAGGGGAATGATTGATTGCAATGTGACCATTAGAAAATGATCCAGCCACACCAGATTGTTCAAAGACTTGAGATTCAGAATAATCGGGCTTTGGGACCAGTCGAATAGAACCCCAGGTACCGCTCCGTCTCTGGAACAAGGACAACAGCTCCCTTCGACATCAAGAGGCCCACGCCTGACAACATGGTAGACCTTTTCATGAGGTCTCTTGACAATGGGGTAACACAAAAACAGTCTAAAGGAGGTGGACCCAGGAACGGAATCCGGTACCAAAATCGATGACCAACAGGACCCACTGATCGGAAATCAGACATGACAAACGATCCTGGAACAAATGGAGCCGAGTCCCCACTTTGGCATAGTCACTTTTGTCCAGTACCCTGGGGCTGCTGCTGCTGCGGAGGGCGGGATTTATAATAGAACAAAGCCCCCGACCACGAAAGGTCTGAGAAGAAGACATAACACCCTGAAACCATTGTTTATAGAAAAAGGATTTCTTCTTCTGCACAGTCTGAAAAGGTTTCAACAACTTGTTCTCCTCCGCTGACCGCTGCACCATTGTGTTCAAATCATCCCCAAAATGCTGGGGACCCTCAAAAGGCAGTTTATGAATCAAGGCCTTCTGAGCAGCATCAAGACGCCAAGGCTTGGTCCAGAGAGACCTCCGACCAGCTACCGTTGCCCCTGCAGCCGAGGAGAAAGCCCACAGGGTATCAAAAGTAACATCAGACAGAAACTGAGCCATGACCACCATCTCTGCCAAGATAGGAGTAGGATTGCCTTGATCTTGAAGACAGTCAAACAACTTCTTGAAATCCTTGATGAGGACTTGCGAGGCATAGACTGAGTAAGTGCTGGGCCAAACCCCAAAATGAGAAGCAGGATAAGAACACTTGAGAACTGACTCCACCTCCCATTCAACTGTGCCAGTAAGAGAAGCCTCTTCCGAAGACAAAGACGAAGAAGAAGAAGTCATGGAGAGCAAAATAGAATTGACCGTAGGAATCTAAGGAAACTAGGCAAGAAAATCTAACAGGCGATACCATTTCCCCAAAAACCGAGGAATTCCCTGTTTGTCGACCTCAAGCCATCCCTTAGCCACAATATCCATGATGACATCATGAAAAGGCAGGTCATCCACCACTGAGGTACTATATTGGGAGTAAAACCTCTCATAAGACAACGACTTAGAACCAAACCCCGGTACCTCACGTATATGGCCCAACATGTCCTAAAAAACCTTTCCCTAGGTATACCTTCCCTTAGGGGAACTGTCCATGTCCTCATCATCCTCCACCTTAGACTCTTTAGCAGAAGGGTCAAGCAGTGCAGCCTGCACAGCAGATTTAATCAAATCCTGCAAATCAGGCTTGGAAATCTGCAACAGGTCATCCTACTGCAGCTCCTGTACATTATTACGTTTGGATAAAGACTTCGTAGGCGCTGACAAAAGCAGGAAGATCAAACACCACACAGGAAGCCACAGAATAAACCAGGAAGTGCCAAGCTACTCCCACGATCGAAACGAGACTTGGAAATGCCAAACAGAACAGCCCTGTCCCCTCCCCCACAGCCACAGAAACAAAAACCATGGCTGCGGGAGCTGGATGCGGCTTGAAAACCCCAGCACCAGGAAGACCCAAAGCCAGATCGCAAAGGAACCTCCCCCAGCGAACCACATGCCTGGGGATCGTGTTCCCGCACTGGAGCCGGTGCACGACTGACCGGAAGACCGGTGCAGTCACCGTGCATACAGGAATCAAAAACATGTTGAAATAAAAACAAATTAACCACACCGTAGCACCCTGCACGAACCGGCAGAAACAGGAACAAGCCACGGCACCATAATTACCAACGTTCCAACTGGCATGTCAGACAGTAGGAAAAAAAAGCATGGCACTGGGTGGGAGGGGCTTAAATTGTAGAAATAAAAGAAACACTAACGTTTCAATTAGACTGTCGTCAGGCAGGATTGCCTCACATAGTAAGGGCTGGGACGAGGAGGACATATGAGGGGGTAATGTCTGAAGTAGCCTATGCCGGGTGCCTCGACCAGCTGTGGCAGGATGCCCCTCACGCAGCGCTGCACTTTGTGAACAAGAGCTGTGCAGCAGTGCCTGGGAGTGCAGACAGTTTAGATAGGATGGAGAGGCTTTAGTACAGAAGGTTCAGTGCACACTGCAGTTACAGAAACGTGTTTACCTTTAGTGATGCTAGTAATGCTTTGAAATCTTCAGAAAAGCAGCACAAGACCAACGCCGACGAATAGGACACTTTACCCCACACGCTTTTACAACGCATGCCATTACCACACATTTTTTACTCCCAAACATATTATACAACCGAGGGCTTTACAACACAATCCATTACAATGCATTCCCCATTACAACGCAATTTACTATTCTAACTCCACCAGGGAGTTACTTGGGGGAATGCGTTGTACTGGTTTGCGGTGTAAAGCCCTGTGTTGTAAAAGATTTTGTGGGGTAATGGCATGCGTTGTTGTAAGGCATGCGTTGTAAAGGGTGTTTACCGCCCCAGACTGGCCCTACACCAGCCGGGGAGGCCCGAGCCAGCAGGGGCCCATAAGCAAGGCCCTGGTCCTCATGCCTTCACTGCAGCCGGCCGACATAGCATTAGCTGAAGTAGTTCCGCGGCCAGTCCGCCCCTGAATCTTACCAATGCCGCTGCTGTAAGTGAAAAGGACAGATGAACCCGGCCAGAAGACACAGTATTTTAAAATAAGCTGCTGGAAGCGCGGCTTCCCTGAGGGTAATGAGAGGTCCCAGAGAGCTTATCCCTGATTGGTGCCTCTGGGTCTCTGTTGTCTGAGCTCAGCCAGTTGGCTCCTCGCCCAGACAGCCAATCTAAGAAGCCTCGCTCCCGGCCACAGCACTTCTAAACATTGAATCACTTCAGGAGATGACATTTAGCACACTTTTGCACCTAAGGGCCTGAATACCCAAAGAGAACAAAAGAGCTGCACTTTCCACAGTGGGGAAAAGTGCTTATTATGTTATAACTTTGAAAGCTGGTTCTTTATATCGCGTTTTTATCGAAAGCACTTTATACTCAACAATTTTCCATGAAATTATTATTATTATTTCCAACTTTATCCTGGGGTGGAGCCAGCACAACCTAGTAGCTGTCTTCGAGCACAAAACAGGTAAATCACCTGTTCACTAAGCCTTTTGTAGTACTTTCCTGAGGCTTGTGAGAAGTTCTTCCCAGGCCTGAAGCTATAACCTTGATGTGGGCCCCTGGATGCTTCTTCCATTTTTGTCAGGTGCCATAGGCACCTGTTGTAAGAAATAAACAAGCATTTGCAATTCAATCAGTCTCGCATTTCTGAAGTTAGAGCTATCGACGTTGTACATGACATGAAACTTTGAAAAATGCACTTTAGTGCATTTTTCAAAGTTTTTGCAAATTACCATAAAGTTCAACTTCATGGTAATTTGCGAGCCCTATTAGCAAAATCACTATTTTTTAAACTTTAATGCATTGCATTTAAGGAATCTCAATTTGAGATCCCTTAAATGCAAGTAATCGCAATTTTGCGATTTCTTAATTTGCATTTGGGATGATGCATCCCAAATGCAAAAATACCGGTTGCAAAGGGGCAGAATCTGCCACTGCCCCTTTGCGAGCGGATTTTACCTTGAGTAATCTATGCCTTTGTTAATAATTAAGGGCAGCAAATGCTTTTCTGTTGGTAACTGTAATAGTGCGGTTTTTTTAAACTGTAAAAAGACAACCTTTTTCGATGGACACCTACTGTTAGCAGATAATGAAACATTTTTAAAAAGCAGTTTGACTAAAATCACACAAAGTGGTTAAATAGGAGAGGTGTGGATTCTGAAAGTAGGATTACTTGCTTTTACTGCTTCAACTCTGAAGAACAATTCCCCTGCCTCTAGCTTCAAAATCAGTAGGCTTCGGTCTTCAAATATATGTATATTAACTTTAAAAAAGGGGGAAACATCATCCCCTGAAAGTCAAGGAAAATCATTTACACTGTGGGCGCTGGAGGCAGATGGATGTTGGCAAGAATCCAAGCCTGGCATCTTTGAAGTCACAATTAAGCCTCAGACAGCTTTTGGCTGTTTGTCTGCCCATAAAAGTGAATTCTAAAGCCGCCGGGCCCAGTGACTGGCAGCTGCTTGTTAAACAGGGGTTTAATTCCCAGCACCGTCCCAGGGCAAGAAAACATCTGAAAACAGCTCAGAAAATGTCAGACAACACCCCCGTGATTTATTTGTGACTCGCTATTTAGGAATTGCGAGTCCCTTCCTAATAGCGACCCCAAAGCCTTGTATGAATGTATTGAGACTGCAATTGTGGTTGCAAAACACTCGCAAATTACCACCCTCTTCAAGAGGGTGGTAATACACTCTCAGAAGGGAAGGTTACCCATTGCAAATGAAGGGGAAAATATTTTTTAGGGGGAGGCAGTGGTCCCAGGGACCACTGCCTGCCCTTAAAAAATGAAATGAAAACATTTCATTTTTTGTTTTTAAATGCATCCTGTTTTCCTTTAAGGAAAATGGGATGCATTTTAAAAAAACCTGCTTTATTGACAAGCAGTCCAAGACATGGTGGTCTGCTGAGCCCATTAGGCCACCATCCCTAGGAGAGCCATCCATTCCCAATGGGGTCGCAAATTGCGAATGGCTCATTATTATTCATTAGCCTCGCATTTTGAGACCAATTGGGAATCTCAATTAGTGTCTCTGACACTGTAGTACATTGTAAATTGCGCCTCGCAATTTGCACCTTGCAATCGAGCGCACATCGGGCCCTAAGACCTTTGTGCTTAAGGTAATAATCCCCAGTTAACGCCCCATCCGGAAGTGACTCGTATCAACGGCTTGAGTTCCGAACCTCAATCAGGGAGGCACTAAAGTGCCAAGTGCGTAAATTTCCTGTGTCTGCAAGCCCTTTAAATGTTGCCTCTAGTACTGAACTCCACATCGCTGAGTTAACTTTTAACGACTTCAGGGCACTGTGTGTAAAATATGGGACAATGAATATGGAAGACCAAAGGGGCATATTAGCAAGGGCGATATCGCCGCTTTAGTAGGACTTTTTCCCGCTACAGCGGCAATATTTTTATCGCCCTATCAGCAAGCTGTCGCTAACAGCAGTTAGCGACTGCTTTTAGGCGATAGCTAGAGGTTTGGGGCCCGCTTTGCATGTCAGCAATATTTACCACTAATGACATGCAAAGTGGGCGTACCCAACCTGTTAGCGACTGAAAACAGTCGCTAACACAGCTATTGCCTATTAGCAAGGCAGGCGTACCGATAAAAAAACTGCGCTAAGCGCGATTATCGCCAGAACCCAACGCCTGCTCAGACCATGACTTAACCTGTTTATCCAATGGGAGGTGGATATTCATGTTAAGTCCCCATTAGCGTTAATGCCTGAATATCGCTGGATTTCCAGCGATATTCACGCATTGAAGCGCTATCGCCGGATATTTTATATCATTAGAGCTAAACTTTGCTAATAGCATGTTATCTCTGCGATAATATACGGCGATAGGCAGCAATAAAAAAATGCGCTAAGCGCATTTAGTGATAAATATCGCTATTTGTTGCTAATATGCCCCAAAGTTCTGATCCACAAGACGTCATGTTCCATGTGTGTTACACAAGGATGAAGTGCTTCCCACCCATAATTTTGTCGAGGGGTCGGATACAATCGTATTACCAATGTGATGTGCACATGTGGGATGATTTAGCATTTAAACAGAAGTACAGGTGTCCTTAATCCAAGGTATTAAAAAGGCAAAAGAGGTTCAGAACAGGGAAGATGTATTCCTCAAATAGTGTAATAATGATCAGAAAAAGATCTTTCAAAAGTCTTCGCTGACTCAGTCCAATTGAGATACAGATTTCTCACCAGAAATTATCCACAATTTTATTCATGGAGAGTAAATGATGTTTCCAATAATTTCTGCCCAGTGAGAGGTTGGTTTAGTGCTGGCCGGTAAAGAAACACTGGGCGAAAATGGCCGCCAGTCCCACCCACCCCGGGCTAGGACCCCTTCCTCGTTTACAGCGTGCGGAGGATGGCTTTCCTGAGAGTGGGACAAGTGTCAGAGGAGACTATGCTGGCAAAAATGGGAAACAACGTGAAACATGAGGAATAGTAGCATCATGAGGAATATTAAGATATCACATTTGTAGGTCTGGGCTGTAAATTCCGTTCCGTTCGCGGAATTTGGGTAATTTCGCATTCCACGGAAAATGCTAAATTGCCCAAAATTCTGCGTTCCGCGACTTCGCAAAGTTTTTGCTTGTTTGCCTTCTCAAAATGCGTGTTCACGAGATATTGCCCCCCGAGCCGTAAAAAAGCATAGCGAACAAGCAATTCCATGTGTCCAAATAATTTCTGCTTGTTCGCAGAGATTTTTTACCGTTTCACGGAGATTTGCGTAACGTGATTACGCAAATTCCGCCCAAAGCTACACAGTTGACTTCTGAAATTCAATGTGTGATGCCAGACCCGAGCGGTACAAAAGGGGGTGGTGATGGACGGAGCATCTGAACCACTCAAACACTCACGCCCAGTCAACAGATCTGTGTTTAATCCATCACCGTTCTTTAGCCCACTCTGCCACCCCAGTTCAGACATGGCCATATGCAAATCAGTCTGACCCTATGCCTCCTGGGAACAGTCCACCCCGAACTGCCAAGCCATGGCTTCCCTGGTCCGGAAACAAGCTTCCGAGGACCGGTTTCTGGCATTACAGCCGTCTTCAGCCTGGCTTGCTTGAATCCAGTGGCAAAGTGAGCAAGGGACTCACGTCTCAGCATACCCTGCCAACTTATGACGAACAAAGCGGTACAAAAGGGGGTGGTGATGGACGGAGCATCTGAACCAATCAAACACTCACACCCAGTCAACAGATATGGGTTTAATCCATCACTGTTCTTTAGCCCACTCTGCCACCCCAGTTCAGACATGGCCATATGCAAATCAGTCTGACCCTGTGCCTCGTGGGAACAGTCCAGCCCGAACTGCCAAGCCATGGCTTCCCTGGTCCGGAAACAAGCTTCTGAGGACCGGTTTCTGGCATTACAGCCGTCTTCAGCCCGGCTTGCTTGAATCCAGTGGCAAAGTGAGCAAGGGACTCACGTCTGAGCATACCCTGCCAACATTTGGCGAACAAAGCGGTACAAAAGGGGGTGGTGATGGACGGAGCATCTGAACCAATCAAACACTCACACCCAGTCAACAGATCTGGGTTTAATCCATTACCGTTCTTTAGCCCACTCTGCCACCCCAGTTCAGACATGGCCATATGCAAATCAGTCTGACCCTGTGCCTCATGGGAACAGTCCAGCCCAAACTGCCAAGCCATGGCTGCCCTGGACTGGAAAAAAATCTTACGAGGACCGGTTTCTGGCATTACAGCCGTCTTCAGCCCCGCTTGCTTGAATCCAGTGGCAAAGTGAGCAAGGGACTCACGTCTGAGCATACCCTGCCAACTTAAGGCAAACAAAGCGGTACAAAAATGGTGGTGATGGACGGAGCATCTGAACCAATCAAACACTCACACCCAGTCAACAGATCTGGGTTTAATCCATCACCGTTCTTTAGCCCACTCTGCCACCCCAGTTCAGACATGGCTATATGCAAATCAGTCTGACCCTGTGCCTCATGGGAACAGTCCAGCCCGAACTGCCAAGCCATGGCTGCCCTGGACTGGAAAAAAATCTTACGAGGACCGGTTTCTGGCATTACAGCCGTCTTCAGCCCCGCTTGCTTGAATCCAGTGGCAAAGTGAGCAAGGGACTCACGTCTGAGCATACCCTGCCAACTTAAGGCAAACAAAGCGGTACAAAAATGGTGGTGATGGACGGAGCATCTGAACCAATCAAACACTCACACCCAGTCAACAGATCTGGGTTTAATCCATCACCGTTCTTTAGCCCACTCTGCCACCCCAGTTCAGACATGGCTATATGCAAATCAGTTTGACCCTGTGCCTCATGGGAACAGTCCAGCCCGAACTGCAAAGCCATGGCTGTCCTGGACCGGAAACAAGCTTCCGAGTACCGGTTTCTGGCATTACAGCCGTCTTCAGACCTGCTTGCTTGAATCCAGTGGCAAAGTGAGCAAGGGACTCACGTCTGAGCATACCCTGCCAACTTATGGTGAACAAAGCGGTACAAAAGGGGGTAGTGATGGACGGAGCATCTGAACCAATCAAACACTTACACCCAGTCAACAGATCTGGGTTTAATCCATCACCTTTCTTTAGCCCACTCTGCCACCCCAGTTCAGACATGGCCATATGCAAATCAGTCTGACCCTGTGCCTCATGGGAACAGTCCAGCCAGAACTGCCAAGACATGAGACACAGGGTCAGACTGATTTGCATATGGCCATGTCTGAACTGGGGTGTCTGAGTGAGCTAAAGAATGGTGATGGATTAAACCCAGATCAGTTGACTGAGGGTGAGTGTTTGATTGGCTCAAATGGTTCGTCCATCATCCCCTTCTGTATCGCTTTGATGCCAGACCCAGCACTCAGGTTGAAAGGCAGGTCAAGGAGCATAGTTACAACTGCAGTTTAACCCCTTCACTGTGGCGGCTATTCCGCTGCAGTGCTAAGGGGGGGGGGCGGAAATGCGGCGGGCGCATGCTGGTGACGGAACCGCTCCGTCACCAGCGTCAGTTGCGCTGTGCTTATGACGGAGCGGTTCCGTCATGGCCCAGCCCGCCCAATAGAACGCTCAGCGCAGGCGCGGAATTCGCTCCGCGCAGGAGCGTCGGGCGGGCCGTGACGGAACCGCTCCGTCATCAGCACAGCGCCACCGCAGCTGATGATGGAGTGGTTCCGTCATCAGCAGGGGAGGGGTTAAACAAGGAAAATGGGAACAGGCTTTTCCTTCTTCTATGTTTTTCTAAAAGGAAAAGTAATCAGTTGAAAGAGTTTTTTATGGCAAAATCATTATTTTTCCCATGCTATCAGTCATTTATAGGTCTGGGAAAAATGTTAATTATGCCATAGTAATTTGCATAATTTTGGGAAATTTCACAATATGCTTGTTTGTCAAAGTTACGCTAATTCTGGACGTATGCCATTAACAATTTCTGCAAATGTGCCTTTCGAGCTAAAAATTTAGAGTGGACGCACAGGAACAAGAGATTAGGAGAGGCTGTAACTCACAGCCCTTTTGGGGTTTTTTGCGCTCTTTTCTTTTTTTTTTTGTTTGAAATGTATTCTTGTGTCAAAAATTGACCAGAGGAGCCATTTACCCATCAAGATACTTATTTTTACACTGATGACCTGACCTTTTACGCTTCGAGGATGCTATGTGCATTCTCTCTTAACTGTTCAACAATCAGGTGAGCTACTGTATTGCCAACAAGTCCTGTGTGGTACGGGGCTTTGCAGTACTAGTTTTTTGTGTGGCACTTTTTTGATTACCAAAACTTTGTTAATTTGCCTGAGGCCTCACATCTCCACCATTGCTCAGCATACATTGGAGCTTTCGCTGATCCGAATCTCACAATTGCTGTGAAGAGCTCCATCGCTCTGGTCAGGACACCTTACATTCCAAGCAGACCCTGAAAAACCATAAGGCTGTAAGATGCCTTCGACTGGTGTGGCAGCTCTACTGCAGCCTCTTCAGCTGACGGCAGAGCTGCTTTGCACAAGTAAGATGTTTTCTAAATTCCTCTGCCATGATATATTTTTAAATGTTGTTTGGTGACACTTCAGGAAAACACACAAGGTAATGGACGGAATGTTGCACATTGGCAAAACATACACCCCCATTCACAGATCTGGGATTATTCTATCGTTATTTTGCTCACCACGCCACCCCAGTTCAGACATGGCCATATGCAAATCAGTCTTGACCCTGTGCCTCTTGGGAACACTCCATCCCGAACTGCCAAGCCATGTCTTCCCTGGACGGGAATCAAGCATCCTAGGACCGGTTTCTGGCTATCAGCCGTCATCAGCCAGGATAGCTTGACTCCAGTGGCGTAGTGAGCACGGGACCCACGTCTCGGCATACCCTTCCCACATAGGGTGAACAGCAAAACACACAAGGTGATGGACGGAATGTTGCACAATGGCAAAAAATTCACCCGAGTCACATTAATCTGTGTTTAATCCATCGTTATTTTGCTCACCACGCCACCCCAGTTCAGACATGGCCATATGCAAATCAGTCTTGACCCTGTGCCTCATGGGAACAGTCCAGCCCGAACTGCCAAGCCATGTCTTCCCTGGACTGGAAACAAGCATCCTGGGACCGGTTCAACCAGGCTAGCCAAACCATCAAACCTTGTCCCAAATTGGGGTTCCCTTCCCCCTCCCGAGATGGCCCTGGGCTGTTTCTGCAGCATTGCCTAACAAAGCATGGGGAAGGCATCATTTGGGGTTGCATTGCTGTTTGCCCTCTACGGCTGTGCCCTTGTCGCCTGACTCTTGCTGGCCCTTTTTTGCAAGGTACCACAGGTTGTCCAGCAGCGTGGGGGCACAGCAGTGGCACATGATCCTGCGGACAGGGTTGATGGTGTTGGTCGTTGAGCATGCTGTGGAGTAGGCAATGTTGTAGACCTGACTCTCATTTTCCCTTGAACTTGGGTGCCTTCATCACCTGAGTGGACAAGGAAAGGTATTAGATGTATGAAGAGGGAGACTGAGGCACTCATGGGGCAAACCTCATGGACTCCATGTCCCAGTGACAAGGATGCAGGCTTGGATTGCATGGTGCACGCCCACTGATGTTGATTCCAGTGTGGTGCTACATTCTGTTGTGCATGTGTGCATGGGGTGGGTTGCATGTTGGACTATTAGCTACCATCCTACATATGTTTCATTCGTACCTCTTTAATGGGGCATCCCTGGCCCAGTGGGCGCAGACGCACGTCTCAATGTGCCCGCTCTGGCTACCACCTCAGGCTGGAAAGTGCATTCAATTAGTTCTTCCATGGCGGTAGGTTTCGGCTTAGTGCTGGGTATCTGCATCCTGCCCCTAGTTGAAATGCACCTTCTTAGGATGAGACCGAAGGTCGTATCTCACCTTATGGATGTCATCCAGAGTCCTGTTGGTGACGCCAAATGCATTTATCCTCCAGGGGATCCGGCCTTTATGTGCTTTTTGGTGTCCACAGGTACAACCAGGGAGGCTTTGCCAAATCATTTCTCATTTTCAGCAACAGACTCCTACACCAGGATCTGCAGCTATGTGCATTTGAATTTCCTTTTTCTCTTCCTACCTTTGGCTCCTGGATTGCCATTGTGGGAAGCAAAGATTTTGCAAAAAGCCCTGAATCCTGGACTGTTTCTGGTTCACTTCCTGGTTCGGTGATGTCATCAGCCGCTGCCAACGTGACGTTGCTAATTCGAACTGGTTCTGAATTGCTGTTTGTGGTTCCTTGTGTTGCGTTAAGTGGTTTGCAGTTTGCAAAGACCAACGCACAGAGTTTTTCTTTGTACAACAAGACTGTACTGTTCTGCACTATGTTAATGTATGTAATCTTATGCTTAATGCAAATATTTTTTAAATGTAAAGGCTGTACTCTTCTGTTTGGTGCTAACTACAACAAGCCAAGGGTAAAAGGGGGAAACAACCTTTACAATGGAAAGGGGCGACCAATCGGTCCCCCCGAACGTATGGTCGAGTACCACGATCCCCCCGGGAAGCCATCTTGGGCGGGAGGCGAGTCTCGGCTGGTATGCCCGAAGCGGCGTAGCCGGGGCGCGCCTTTTTCCCGCCCTAGAGTGGGCTGGCCTAGACACCAACACGGCCGGCCACGCCCTTGGAGGCAGGCGGGGGCGGGTTCACGCCCACCCTGAAGACGGATAAAAGGAGCGGAAGCCAGCAAAGCATCCTCTTGTTCCTGTGCTCTGAAGCTGCACCTCCCCGCTGCACGTGAGCTCGAGACGGAACGAAGAGCAATTTTGAGCGTTGTAATCCCTCTTTTTGTCTTACAGATATCCCGTCTAAGAATGCCCAAGAAGGTCGGAAAGCGGGTCGGTACCGAGGAGATGCTCCGCATGCTCATGAAGGAGATAGCCGATCTAAAGAGAAAGGTTGAGGCTAAGGACGGGGAGGGAGGACCGAAACGGCCTTTACAGGGAACAATTCCCGGTGGAAAGAGCAAGAGGCCCAGAAGGGGAGCACTTGGGGGGGGAGACCCCGGTTCCCGAAGCGCCACGAGAGGAGCCAACCCCGGCGCCAAAGGAGGGGAACCCAATCCCTGTGGTGGTCACCCCTGCGAACAGGGAGGATATGCCCCCCGAGTTGGCGGCGCAATTGGCAGCGTGGTTGGGAAACGATAGCGAGGGCGCCACGGCTGACGACGCCCGGGCAGTGATGAGGCAACTGCGGGAATCTAGGGAGGCTGCGAAGACTCCAACTCCTGTTCCCCCGCAGGTCCCAGCGGTTGGAAGTGCAGCAGGCCCAAGTTCGGCGACTAGCGTGGGGTCTACTTCAGGTAAGCGGCCATTGCCGATTGCGGGGGGGGAGTCTGCACCTTCTCGAAAGGAGAAGATTGCCCAGCACGTCCCACTAGAAGTCAAGGAATTGATTTGGGCGGATAAATATGTAAACATGTTTTCATTGCTTACCGACCATTACGAGATCGAGCATGTAAAGAGTCAAAAGGAGCTCATGCATCCGAGTGTTTGGCGCGCTAAAATGGCCGCCTTTAAGGTCGACGAGACCATTGGTACTTGGGGCAGAGCGTGGGGAATTTTTACTTCCATCATGGGGGAGCGCAGACCTGAGTTGTTGACCGAGTTACCCATTTATCAGTCACGTATTATGGAGTATTCTGTGGCATATGGGGGCAATCAGTGGTTCTGCTATGATAATCTGTTTAGAAAAGTTAAAGAACACGACCCGTTGTTGTCCTGGGATTGTTACGACTCTGTGTCTTGGCAAAAAATGGAGAGTACAGGGATGTTGAAGGTGCCATTAGTAGGGAGTAACGGGGGGGAATCCTCCCGCCAAAACTCTGGGACACCCTTTCGGACGGGTACAGGTAACGAGTTCCGCACGAAGCCGAGTGGCAACACAGGTAAAAAGGGGATCTGTTGGAATTTTAACAGGGGCAAATGTACCAGGCCCCAGGGGTCATGCAAATTCAGACATGAGTGTGGGGGGTGCGGGCAGCCATCCCATCCTGAGTCCATGTGCAGAGCCAAAACGGGTGATAACGGTGGTAAGGGAGGTGCCAAACAGGTCTAATATAGTCCGAGGGGCGCCTTTACCGACCCCGATTGATACCATGGCAATGATTCCTTGGCTCAGCGAATACCCAGATCATGCTTCCGCTGGGGTGTTGCGGAACGGGTTTTCATATGGTTTCCGCATCCCAGTGGGGGATTTTCAGGGGGTACCGGACTGTAAGAATCAAATGTCGGTCTTACAGCACACGGCGGTGGTGCAGGTAAAGATTGGGAAAGAGGTGACTCGAGGTCGTGTCGCCGGTCCATTCGATTTGCCACCAGTTGCTAATTTTGTGTGTTCTCCTCTAGGGGTGGTTCCCAAGAAGGACCCGGGTGAGTTTCGGCTGATACACAATTTGTCAGCCCCACATGGTCTTTCCGTGAATGACGCGATAGACCCGGAAGTATGTTCGGTGCGGTACGCATCTTTCGATGAGGCCGTTGCCATGTTGAATCGCCTGGGGCCCGGGACGCTGATGGCCAAATCGGACATCGAGTCAGCGTTCCGGTTGCTCCCGGTACACCCAGACGATCAGCGTCTCCTTGGTTTTCAGTTTCAGGGTCGCTATTACATGGATAAATGTATGCCAATGGGATGCTCGATTTCATGTGCCTATTTCGAGAAATTCAGTTGTTTTCTGCAGTGGGTATTCATGAGGAAGACAGGTTTTCAACATGTTATGCACTATCTCGATGACTTTCTGTTTCTGGGGGCAGCCGGGGATTCTGAGTGTGGACAGGCCTTACATGAATTTTGTGTCCTAATGAATCAATTTGGTGTGCCATTGGCGCCAGGTAAGACGGTTGGTCCCTCGACCTTAATCGAGTTTCTGGGGATCGAGCTCGACTCAGTGGAAGGTTGTTTTCGTTTACCTAAAGAAAAGGTGTTAAAATTCAGGTTATCCCTTGAGACATGTATACATGCAACGAAAGTGAACTTACATCAATTGCAACAGGTGGTAGGTCAGTTGAATTTTGCCCTAAGAGTAATGCCGATGGCACGCCCCTTTTCCCGCTCGATTGCACAGTCCATGGTCGGCTTGAAGGAAGGACATCATCGTACGAGACTCTCGGCGGAGGTTCGCCAGGACATGCGCATTTGGATTGCATTCCTGGCGGATTTCAATGGTCGAATTGTCTGGAATAAACCAGCAGTGTCTTCTGAGGAGTTGGGGCTATGGACAGACTCGGCGGGGAGTGTGGGTTTTGGCGCCATATTGGGTACACAATGGTCGGCTCAAAAATGGCCGTCATGGTGGCATGAGTGCGGGTTGACGAGTAACATTGCTTTTCTCGAACTGTTCCCTATTCTGGTGGCCTTGAAAACATGGCCAGAAGGGTTTAGGGGTCACTCTGTGGTTTTCTGGTCTGATAACATGACCGTGGTTGAGTGTATCAATAGTCAGGCAGCACGTTGCAAATTGATTCTGAGACTACTCAAGGAAATTGTGTTGTTGTGCATGCAACTAAATGTACTGTTTAGGGCGCGACACGTGCCGGGGGTGATGAACCAAGCGGCTGATGCGCTCTCTCGTTTCCGTATGCAGGCCTTCTGGGGTTTTCTGCCCACAGCGGACCCGGTGGCGGCACCCTTTCCCGAAGCTCTCTGGTCTCTCGGTGCCCCGAACTACAAGACCTCGTGGGAGAGAGTTTAGCACCCAGGACGAGGAAGGCATATGAAGGGGCGTTCCGTTCCTATTGGGCCTTTTTGGGTACTGCCGGGAGGGAGCTTTGGGGTCTGGAAGAGTCTGTAGTAAGATTCCTGCTCTCTTTACGTCACGCAGGCAAGTCAGTAGCTACGGCCCAGAGACATCGGGCCGCCATTTCCTTCATGGCAAGGGCTCATGGGATCCAGGACCCGACAGCGTCTTTCGTTGTGCAGAAAGCGCTACGTGGGTGGCAACGCCTTGAGGGTCGCAGAGTAGACGATAGGCACCCGATAGGTTTGGATAGGTTGGCCCTGTTATTATCCGTGCTACCGGTAACATGTTCATCCCAGTACGAAGCAGTGTTGTTCCGAGCCGCATTTGCTTTAGCATTCCATGGGGCTATGCGGGTAAGCGAATTAGTGGCAAAGAACAAGCAGGATACGGTGGGAGGACTGTGCCGGGAACACATTCAGGTCAGGGAGGAGACGATGACGGTCTCGTTTGTAAAGTCCAAATCCAATCAGGATGCAATCGGGGACTGCGTAATCATCCAGAGGATCCCCGGGTCTGCCATGTGCCCTGTTGGGTGCGTAGAAGCATATTTAGCGCAGAGGGTGGCAGCATGGGGGGGGACCTTGTTAAGACACGCTGACGCCACCCCACTGACGAGGTTTCAGTTTCAGCGGGTGCTTGCGATGTCGATTTCTGCCGCGGGCTTGAACCCCGGTGACTTTGGGACCCATTCCTTTCGGATAGGGGCTGCTACGGAAGCTACAGCCAGGGGTCTGAATGTTGAACAAATAAAACGTGTGGGGCGTTGGTCCTCGAACTGTTATAAGAGGTATGTACGGTTGCACATGTTGTGAAGCTGTAACGATGTACTCACGCTTCTTGTTTTGTTTGGTTTTCAGTTGCGCAAGCCTACGAGGCGGGGCGGACTGTCCAGTCGACCCGACACCGGGGGGCCAGCGGTCAGACATTACCGGCTGTGAAAAAGGAGGTGTGGGTCGTGGGCCACTCATACGTGAGGCGTGCCGCGGACGTATTCAAAGCAGGTGACATGATTCACGTGGCTGGGGAATACGGGTACAGTGTGTCTTTCTACGGAAAGGGCGGGCTCTGTATTGACCAGTTTCGATCATTTTTCGAGGGTTTGTTAGGGCGGACAAGGTCACCGCCGTCTGTAGTCATAGTACATCTTGGGGGCAATGATTTGGTGACCACTGGTAGACGACTTCTTCTTGAGGCGATGCTTTCCACGGTAAGTTGGTTGGCGAGAAGAGTTCCAGGGTGCACAATTGCATGGTCCCATATGATCCCACGGAAAGTGTGGCGGGGGGCTATTTCTGTTTCTGCACTGAATCATTCAGTAAGGAAAATTAATAATAAAATGAGTAGATTGTTTCGTTCAAGTACACTGCATTCTGTTTCGCATGGTTGTATTAAAGGGGACAGTATGTATTTGGGGGACGGTGTTCATTTGTCCCGGGTGGGGAACGAATTACTCATAGGAGACTTCATAGCATGGTTAAGGAGTTTACAGCATGACCTTTAGGTAGGAGTGTTTTGTGGGGGGTCCGGATAGCCGGTCAACTATCCGGCCTGTGGCGGTAAGGTCATGATCGGTGAGCAGTAATTGGAAGATCCCTATGAGGGGGCGTCACCCATTACGGATGGGAGCGCGCGGGGGAGGTGGCCAATTGGCCCCTCAACGGGGAGGCGGTCCTGTCTAAGGAGAGGCCGCCGGAAGGAAAGGAAAGGTGGTCAAGGCCCCTTCCTGGATAGGAGGGGCTACGGCCCCTCCTGGGGAATTTCCCGGGGCCAGGACATCTGCGACGGCAGATGGGTAAGTTGTGTGGGGTGCGGGAGGGGGTTTACGCTACCTTTTAGACACCTCACACGAGTCCTCGAACGACCGTTAAATGGCGTCGAGTTTATTTGGGCCCCCGTCAAGTACAAAGGGAAATTGGTAAATGCACTTGAGGTACGCCTCTGTGCGGTCGCCCCTCTCACAAGTGAGGGGGGTATTTCTGGTTTAGGGATCTGACACCGGTTACGACCTTGCCGTTGGCCCTTAACGTTAGGATGTACAATTTCAAGTCAAATGTTTTGTAGGATGTTAGTTCGGCTAGGAGAACCTTTGTATTAGAGATCTGTTAAGGTTAGCCAACATCGTAATGTGGAAATGAAATTGTACATTATATGAAACTGTTATTTTAATGTTTTCTTTTTGTTTCATATTTTAATAAATACGGCCGGGAAGGGTGACTCCCTTCCCGCCTTCCAAAAGTTCAAAAACTGTTTCCGGTTTCCCAATTCTTGGGGATTGTGTTGAGAGGGGGTGGCGGGTATCTCGGCCATATGGAAAGCGGCGACCAATCGGTCCCCCCGAACGTATGGTCGAGTACCACGATCCCCCCGGGAAGCCATCTTGGGCGTGAGGCGAGTCTCGGCTGGTATGCCCGAAGCGGCGTAGCCGGGGCGCGCCTTTTTCCCGCCCTAGAGTGGGCTGGCCTAGACACCAACACGGCCGGCCACGCCCTTGGAGGCAGGCGGGGGCGGGTTCACGCCCACCCTGAAGACGGATAAAAGGAGCGGAAGCCAGCAAAGCATCCTCTTGTTCCTGTGCTCTGAAGCTGCACCTCCCCGCTGCACGTGAGCTCGAGACGGAACGAAGAGCAATTTTGACCCACCCACCAGCCCCTGAGGACAGCGATTCGTTGTAAATACAGTTGATATAGTATCTTGGGTTTTTCTCTGCTTTCTTACAGGTTATGATGATTGTCGTGAAAGTTCTTAACGATGCAATAAAGATTGACTATTTTCAGTATGTTTTGCTAATAAAGTAATTTTGAACAAGGATTGATCAGTATTTACGCTTGATAATAAATGTTGTTTTGCTTTCTAGATCTTAGTAACTTAGGTAGAACTGTCGTATTTATTTTGGTCGGGCGGTAAGGTCATGATCGGTGAGCAGTAATTGGAAGATCCCTATGAGGGGGCGTCACCCATTACGGATGGGAGCGCGCGGGGGAGGTGGCCAATTGGCCCCTCAACGGGGAGGCGGTCCTGTCTAAGGAGAGGCCGCCGGAAGGAAAGGAAAGGTGGTCAAGGCCCCTTCCTGGATAGGAGGGGCTACGGCCCCTCCTGGGGAATTTCCCGGGGCCAGGACATCTGCGACGGCAGATGGGTAAGTTGTGTGGGGTGCGGGAGGGGGTTTACGCTACCTTTTAGACACCTCACACGAGTCCTCGAACGACCGTTAAATGGCGTCGAGTTTATTTGGGCCCCCGTCAAGTACAAAGGGAAATTGGTAAATGCACTTGAGGTACGCCTCTGTGCGGTCGCCCCTCTCACAAGTGAGGGGGGCATTTCTGGTTTAGGGATCTGACACCGGTTACGACCTTGCCGTTGGCCCTTAACGTTAGGATGTACAATTTCAAGTCAAATGTTTTGTAGGATGTTAGTTCGGCTAGGAGAACCTTTGTATTAGAGATCTGTTAAGGTTAGCCAACATCGTAATGTGGAAATGAAATTGTACATTATATGAAACTGTTATTTTAATGTTTTCTTTTTGTTTCATATTTAAATAAATAAGGCCGGGAAGGGTGACTCCCTTCCCGCCTTCCAAAAGTTCAAAAACTGTTTCCGGTTTCCCAATTCTTGGGGATTGTGTTGAGAGGGGGTGGCGGGTATCTCGGCCATATGCAACCATTACATCGCACTACACTTACAACGCAGGCATTACATCGCAACATCCTTTACAACGCATGACACTACAACGCAGGCTTTACAACGCATACCATTACAACACATGACACTACATTGTATGTCACTACAACGCAGACATTACAACGCATACCATTACAACGCATACCATTGGAGTTAGAATAGTAATTTTCAACCCCTACATTATCCAACCCTACTGTTGCACCCCCTACTTACCTTAAATGCAATGTAATGGTATGCGTTGTAATGGTAGTATGTTATGTAATGGTATGCGTTATAAAGGTAGTTTTTTTTAAATGCGATGTATTGGAATGCGTTGTAGTGGATGTTGCGTTGTAAGTGCATGCGTCGTAAACGTATGCGTTGTGCCTTCATACATTCATAAAAGGGTTGTTTTCCTTGAAAATAGGAGATCCATATCCCCTCAGAAATAAAGAGGTTGCTCCTTGAGGTATAAAAAGCTCCCTGTGAAGCCACATTGGACTTGTTTGTGACAACATTGGATGGTTTCATCTGCTAGGAGTCCTGTTGGACGCTGTGGTCGAGCTCAAACAAAGCAGACACCTTCCCCTCCTCTGCCCTTAATCACGAGCTAAAGGGCACGGCGTTCCCACTCTTGAAACAGTGGGGGGACAGCGTGCATCCGCATTAATTATTCACTCGTGTCTTGAAAATACTCCAATATATTATTCTCCCTTTGGAGTTTCTGCAAATGAGTTGTTTCTTTCAATTCAATAAGCAGAAGTGTGTTATTTCCTGGAGTGAGAAGCTGATTAGAAGAGCCGCGGCTGAGAGGAAGCTTCGTGGAAAGGCTTTCTGGGTGAGAAGCCAGCACGCTGGGCTCAAACAACAGAGCCGCAGCGATACGGAGACCCCAGAGGCACCAATCAGGGCTGGGCTCTGCGAGACCCCTCTTTACCCTCACTGAAGCCACGATTCCAGCAGCTTATTTCAAAATAACACATCCTTGCTGGGTTCGCCTGTCGTTTTCATTAAAGCTGCAGCGTTGGTAAACTGCAGGGGTGTTGGGGTCGACCAGCTGCATTACAGGCATTAGATCCGGGGCCTTGTTAGTGGGTCCCCTGCAGGTGTGAGGCCTCCCCGCCAAGCTTAGGGCCACTCCCGGGCTGATTTAGCATTGCTTCCCTGTAGGTTTTCATAGCATTTTTAGCATCACGAAAGGTAAACATGTTTCGATAACTGTAGAGTGCACTGCACCCTCAGAGAGTGTGTGGAGTGGAAGGGAGAGGAGTGGCATTGAGGTTAGTGGAGCGGCGTTGTGTGGGGTGGAGTAGAGTGGAGTGGCGTTGCATGGAGTGGAGAGGCGTTGTGTGGGGTGGAGTAGAGTGGAGTGGCGTTGTAAGGAGTGGAGAGGCGTAGTGTGGGGTGGAGTAGAGTGGAGTGGCGTTGCATGGAGTGGAGAGGCGTTGTGTGGGGTGGAGTAGAGTGGAGTGGCATTGCATGGAGTGGAGAGGCGTTGTGTGGGGTGGAGTAGAGTGGAGTGGCGTTGCATGGAGTGGAGAGGCGTTGTGTGGGGTGGAGTAGAGTGGAGTGGCGTTGTATGGAGTGGAGAGGCGTTGTATGGGGTGGAGTAGAGTGGAGTGGCGTTGCATGGAGTGGAGAGGCGTTGTGTGGGGTGGAGTAGAGTGGAGTGGCGTTGCATGGAGTGGAGAGGCTTTGTGTGGGGTGGAGTAGAGTGGAGTGGCGTTGTATGGAGTGGAGAGGCGTTGTGTGGTGTGGAGTAGACTGGAGTGGCGTTGCATGGAGTGGAGAGGCGTTGTGTGGGGTGGAGTAGACTGGAGTGGCGTTGCATGGAGTGGAGAGGCGTTGTGTGGGGTGGAGTAGAGTGGAGTGGCGTTGCATGGAGTGGAGAGGCGTTGTGTGGGGTGGAGTAGAGTGGAGTGGCGTTGCATGGAGTGGAGAGGCGTTGTGTGGGGTGGAGTAGAGTGGAGTGGCGTTGCGTGGAGTGGAGAGGCGTTGTGTGGGGTGGAGTAGAGTGGAGTGGCGTTGCATGGAGTGGAGAGGCGTTGTGTGGGGTGGAGTAGAGTGGAGTGGCGTTGCATGGAGTGGAGAGGCGTTGTGTGGGGTGGAGTAGAGTGGAGTGGCGTTGCATGGAGTGGAGAGGCGTTGTGTGGGGTGGAGTAGAGTGGAGTGGCGTTGCATGGAGTGGAGAGGCGTTGTGTGGGGTGGAGTAGAGTGGAATGGCGTTGCATGGAGTGGAGAGGCCTTGTGTGGGGTGGAGTAGAGTGGAGTGGCGTTGCATGGAGTGGAGAGGCGTTGTGTGGGGTGGAGTAGAGTGGAGTGGCGTTGCAAGGAGTGGAGAGGCGTTGTGTGGGGTGGAGTAGAGTGGAGTGGCGTTGCATGGAGTGGAGAGGCGTTGTGTGGGGTGGAATAGAGTGGAGTGGCGTTGCATGGAGTGGAGAGGCGTTGTGTGGGGTGGAGTAGAGTAGAGTGGAGTGGCGTTGCATGGAGTGGAGAGGCGTTGTGTGGGGTGGAGTAGAGTGGAGTGGCGTTGCATGGAGTGGAGAGGCGTTGTGTGGGGTGGAGTAGAGTGGAGTGGCATTGCATGGAGTGGAGAGGCGTTGTGTGGGGTGGAGTAGAGTGGAGTGGCGTTGCATGGAGTGGAGAGGCGTTGTGTGGGGTGGAGTAGAGTGGAGTGGCGTTGCATGGAGTGGAGAGGCATTGTGTGGGGTGGAGTAGAGTGGAGTGGCGTTGCATGGAGTGGAGAGGCGTTGTGTGGGGTGGAGTAGAGTGGAGTGGCGTTGCATGGAGTGGAGAGGCGTTGTGTGGGGTGGAGTAGAGTGGAGTGGCGTTGCATGGAGTGGAGAGGCGTTGTGTGGGGTGGAGTAGAGTGGAGTGGCGTTGCATGGAGTGGAGAGGCGTTGTGTGGGGTGGAGTAGAGTGGAGTGGCGCTGCGTGGAGTGGAGAGGCGTTGTGTGGTGTGAAGTAGAGGGGAGTGGCGTGTTATGGAGTGGAGAGGCATTGTGTGCTGTGGAGTAGAGTGGAGTGGTGTTGTGTGGAGTGGAGAGGCATTGTGTGGGGTGGAGTAGAGTGGAGTGGCGTTGTATGGAGTGGAGAGGCGTTGTGTGGGGTGGAGTAGAGTGGAGTGGCATTGCATGGAGTGGAGAGGCGTTGTGTGGGGTGGAGTAGAGTGGAGTGGCGTTGCATGGAGTGGAGAGGCGTTGTGTGGGGTGGAGTAGAGTGGAGTGGCATTGCATGGAGTGGAGAGACGTTGTGTGGGGTGGAGTAGAGTGGAGTGGCGTTGTAAGGAGTGGAGAGGCGTTGTGTGGGGTGGAGTAGAGTGGAGTGGCGTTGCATGGAGTGGAGAGGCGTTGTGTGGGGTGGAGTAGAGTGGAGTGGCGTTGCATGGAGTGGAGAGGCGTTGTGTGGGGTGGAGTAGAGTGGAGTGGCGTTGTAAGGAGTGGAGAGGCGTTGTGTGGGGTGGAGTAGAGTGGAGTGGCGTTGCATGGAGTGGAGAGGCGTTGTGTGGGGTGGAGTAGAGTGGAGTGGCGTTGCATGGAGTGGAGAGGCGTTGTGTGGGGTGGAGTAGAGTGGAGTGGCGTTGCATGGAGTGGAGAGGCGTTGTGTGGGGTGGAGTAGAGTGGAGTGGCGTTGAATGGAGTGGAGAGGCGTTGTGTGGGGTGGAGTAGAGTGGAGTGGCGTTGCATGGAGTGGAGAGGCGTTGTGTGGGGTGGAGTAGAGTGGAGTGGCGTTGTATGGAGTGGAGAGGCGTTGTGTGGGGTGGAGTAGAGTGGAGTGGCGTTGCATGGAGTGGAGAGGCGTTGTGTGGGGTGGAGTAGAGTGGAGTGGCGTTGCATGGAGTGGAGAGGCGTTGTGTGGGGTGGAGTAGAGTGGAGTGGCGTTGCATGGAGTGGAGAGGCGTTGTGTGGGGTGGAGTAGAGTGGAGTGGCGTTGCATGGAGTGGAGAGGCGTTGTGTGGGGTGGAGTAGAGTGGAGTGGCATTGCATGGAGTGGAGAGGCGTTGTGTGGGGTAGAGTAGAGTGGAGTGGCGTTGTAAGGAGTGGAGAGGCGTTGTGTGGGGTGGAGTAGAGTGGAGTGGCGTTGCATGGAGCGGAGAGGCGTTGTGTGGGGTGGAGTAGAGTGGAGTGGCGTTGCATGGAGTGGAGAGGCGTTGTGTGGGGTGGAGTAGAGTGCAGTGGCGTTGTAAGGAGTGGAGAGGCGTTGTGTGGGGTGGAGTAGAGTGGAGTGGCGTTGCATGGAGTGCAGAGGCGTTTAGTTGGGGTGGAGTAGAGTGGAGTGGCGTTGAATGGAGTGGAGAGGCGTTGTGTGGGGTGGAGTAGAGTGGAGTGGCGTTGCATGGAGTGGAGAGGCGTTGTGTGGGGTGGAGTAGAGTGGAGTGGCATTGCATGGAGTGGAGAGGCGTTGTGTGGGGTGGAGTAGAGTGGAGTGGCGTTGTATGGAGTGGAGAGGTGTTGTGTGGGGTGGAGTAGAGTGGAGTGGCGTTGCATGGAGTGGAGAGGCGTTGTGTGGGGTGGAGTAGAGTGGAGTGGCATTGCATGGAGTGGAGAGGCGTTGTGTGGGGTGGAGTAGAGTGGAGTGGCATTGTATGGAGTGGAGAGGCGTTGTGTGGGGTGGAGTAGAGTGGAGTGGCATTGCATGGAGTGGAGAGGCGTTGTGTGGGGTGGAGTAGAGTGGAGTGGCGTTGTATGGAGTGGAGAGGTGTTGTGTGGGGTGGAGTAGAGTGGAGTGGCGTTGCATGGAGTGGAGAGGCGTTGTGTGGGGTGGAGTAGAGTGGAGTGGCATTGCATGGAGTGGAGAGGCGTTGTGTGGGGTGGAGTAGAGTGGAGTGGCATTGTATGGAGTGGAGAGGCGTTGTGTGGGGTGGAGTAGAGTGGAGTGGCGTTGTATGGAGTGGAGAGGCATTGTGTGGGGTGGAGTAGAGTGGAGTGGCATTGCATGGAGTGGAGAGGCGTTGTGTGGGGTGGAGTATAGAGTGGAGTGGCGTTGTATGGAGTGGAGAGGCGTTGTGTGGGGTGGAGTAGAGTGGAGTGGCGTTGCATGGAGTGGAGAGGCGTTGTGTGGGGTGGAGTAGAGTAGAGTGGAGTGGCGTTGCATGGAGTGGAGAGGCGTTGTGTGGGGTGGAGTAGAGTGGAGTGGCATTGCATGGAGTGCAGAGGCGTTGTGTGGGTTGGAGTAGAGTGGAGTGGCGTTGAATGGAGTGGAGAGGCGTTGTGTGGGGTGGAGTAGAGTGGAGTGGCGTTGCATGGAGTGGAGAGGCATTGTGTGGGGTGGAGTAGAGTGGAGTGGCGTTGAATGGAGTGGAGAGGCGTTGTGTGTTGTGGAGTAGAGTGGAGTGGCGTTGTATGGAGTGGAGAGGTGTTGTGTGGGGTGGAGTAGAGTGGAGTGGCGTTGCATGGAGTGGAGAGGCGTTGTGTGGGGTGGAGTAGAGTGGAGTGGCATTGAATGGAGTGGAGAGGCGTTGTGTGGGGTGGAGTAGAGTGGAGTGGCGTTGCATGGAGTGGAGAGGCGTTGTGTGGGGTGGAGTAGAGTGGAGTGGCATTGAATGGAGTGGAGCGGCGTTGTATGGAGTGGAGTAGAGTGGAGTGGCGTTGTATGGAGTGGAGAGGCGTTGTGTGGGGTGGAGTAGAGTGGAGTGGCATTGCATGGAGTGAAGAGGCGTTGTGTGGGGTGGAGTAGAGTGGAGTCGCGTTGCATGGAGTGGAGAGGCGTTGTGTGGGGTGGAGTAGAGTGGAGTGGCATTGCATGGAGTGGAGAGGCGTTGTGTGGGGTGGAGTAGAGTGGAGTGGCGTTGCATGGAGTGGAGAGGCATTGTGTGGGGTGGAGTAGAGTGGAGTGGCGTTGCATGGAGTGGAGAGGCGTTGTGTGGGGTGGAGTAGAGTGGAGTGGCATTGCATGGAGTGGAGAGGCATTGTGTGGGGTGGAGTAGAGTGGAGTGGCGTTGCATGGAGTGGAGAGGCGTTGTGTGGGGTGGAGTAGAGTGGAGTGGCGTTGCATGGAGTGGAGAGGCGTTGTGTGGGGTGGAGTAGAGTGGAGTGGCATTGCATGGAGTGGAGAGGCGTTGTGTGGGGTAGAGTAGAGTGGAGTGGCGTTGTAAGGAGTGGAGAGGCGTTGTGTGGGGTGGAGTAGAGTGGAGTGGCGTTGCATGGAGCGGAGAGGCGTTGTGTGGGGTGGAGTAGAGTGGAGTGGCGTTGCATGGAGTGGAGAGGCGTTGTGTGGGGTGGAGTAGAGTGCAGTGGCGTTGTAAGGAGTGGAGAGGCGTTGTGTGGGGTGGAGTAGAGTGGAGTGGCATTGCATGGAGTGGAGAGGCGTTGTGTGGGGTGGAGTATAGAGTGGAGTGGCGTTGTATGGAGTGGAGAGGCGTTGTGTGGGGTGGAGTAGAGTGGAGTGGCGTTGCATGGAGTGGAGAGGCGTTGTGTGGGGTGGAGTAGAGTAGAGTGGAGTGGCGTTGCATGGAGTGGAGAGGCGTTGTGTGGGGTGGAGTAGAGTGGAGTGGCATTGCATGGAGTGCAGAGGCGTTGTGTGGGTTGGAGTAGAGTGGAGTGGCGTTGAATGGAGTGGAGAGGCGTTGTGTGGGGTGGAGTAGAGTGGAGTGGCGTTGCATGGAGTGGAGAGGCATTGTGTGGGGTGGAGTAGAGTGGAGTGGCGTTGAATGGAGTGGAGAGGCGTTGTGTGTTGTGGAGTAGAGTGGAGTGGCGTTGTATGGAGTGGAGAGGTGTTGTGTGGGGTGGAGTAGAGTGGAGTGGCGTTGCATGGAGTGGAGAGGCGTTGTGTGGGGTGGAGTAGAGTGGAGTGGCATTGAATGGAGTGGAGAGGCGTTGTGTGGGGTGGAGTAGAGTGGAGTGGCGTTGCATGGAGTGGAGAGGCGTTGTGTGGGGTGGAGTAGAGTGGAGTGGCATTGAATGGAGTGGAGCGGCGTTGTATGGAGTGGAGTAGAGTGGAGTGGCGTTGTATGGAGTGGAGAGGCGTTGTGTGGGGTGGAGTAGAGTGGAGTGGCATTGCATGGAGTGAAGAGGCGTTGTGTGGGGTGGAGTAGAGTGGAGTCGCGTTGCATGGAGTGGAGAGGCGTTGTGTGGGGTGGAGTAGAGTGGAGTGGCATTGCATGGAGTGGAGAGGCGTTGTGTGGGGTGGAGTAGAGTGGAGTGGCGTTGCATGGAGTGGAGAGGCATTGTGTGGGGTGGAGTAGAGTGGAGTGGCGTTGCATGGAGTGGAGAGGCGTTGTGTGGGGTGGAGTAGAGTGGAGTGGCGTTGCATGGAGTGGAGAGGCATTGTGTGGGGTGGAGTAGAGTGGAGTGGCGTTGCATGGAGTGGAGAGGCGTTGTGTGGGGTGGAGTAGAGTGGAGTGGCGTTGCATGGAGTGGAGAGGCGTTGTGTGGGGTGGAGTAGAGTGGAGTGGCATTGCATGGAGTGGAGAGGCGTTGTGTGGGGTAGAGTAGAGTGGAGTGGCGTTGTAAGGAGTGGAGAGGCGTTGTGTGGGGTGGAGTAGAGTGGAGTGGCGTTGCATGGAGCGGAGAGGCGTTGTGTGGGGTGGAGTAGAGTGGAGTGGCGTTGCATGGAGTGGAGAGGCGTTGTGTGGGGTGGAGTAGAGTGCAGTGGCGTTGTAAGGAGTGGAGAGGCGTTGTGTGGGGTGGAGTAGAGTGGCGTGGCGTTGCATGGAGTGGAGAGGCGTTGTGTGGGGTGGAGTAGAGTGGAGTGGCGTTGCATGGAGTGGAGAGGCGTTGTGTGGGGTGGAGTAGAGTGGAGTGGCATTGCATGAAGTGGAGAGGCGTTGTGTGGGGTGGAGTAGAGTGGAGTGGCGTTGAATGGAGTGGAGAGGCGTTGTGTGGGGTGGAGTAGAGTGGAGTGGCATTGCATGGAGTGGAGAGGCGTTGTGTGGGGTGGAGTAGAGTGGAGTGGCGTTGTATGGAGTGGAGAGGCGTTGTGTGGGGTGGAGTAGAGTGGAGTGGCGTTGCATGGAGTGGAGAGGCGTTGTGTGGGGTGGAGTAGAGTGGAGTGGCATTGCATGGAGTGGAGAGGCATTGTGTGGGGTGGAGTAGAGTGGAGTGGCGTTGCATGGAGTGGAGAGGCGTTGTGTGGGGTGGAGTAGAGTGGAGTGGCGTTGCATGGAGTGGAGAGGCGTTGTGTGGGGTGGAGTAGAGTGGAGTGGCGTTGTATGGAATGGAGAGGCGTTGTGTGGGGTGGAGTAGAGTGGAGTGGCGTTGCATGGAGTGGAGAGGCGTTGTGTGGGGTGGAGTAGAGTGGAGTGGTGTTGTATGGAGTGGAGAGGCGATCTGTGTGGGGTGGAGTAGAGAGGAGTGGCGTTGCATGGAGTGGAGAGGCGTTGTGTGGGGTGGAGTAGAGTGGAGTGGCGTTGCATGGAGTGGAGAGGCATTGTGTGGGGTGGAGTAGAGTGGAGTGGCGTTGTATGGAGTGGAGAGGCGTTGTGTGGGGTGGAGTAGAGTGAAGTGGCGTTGCATGGAGTGGAGAGGCGTTGTGTGGGGTGGAGTAGAGTGGAGTGGCGTTGCATGGAGTGGAGAGGAGTTGTGTGGGGTGGAGTAGAGTGGAGTGGCGTTGCATGGAGTGGAGAGGCGTTGTGTGGGGTGGAGTAGAGTGGAGTGGCGTTGAATGGAGTGGAGAGGCATTGTGTGGGGTGGAGTAGAGTGGAGTGGCGTTGCATGGAGTGGAGAGGCGTTGTGTGGGGTGGAGTAGAGTGGAGTGGCATTGAATGGAGTGGAGAGGCGTTGTGTGGGGTGGAGTAGAGTGGAGTGGCGTTGCATGGAGTGGAGAGGCGTTGTGTGGGGTGGAGTAGAGGGGAGTGGCGTTGCATGGAGTGGAGAGGCGTTGTGTGGGGTGGAGTAGAGTGGAGTGGCGTTGCATGGAGTGGAGAGGCGTTGTGTGGGGTGGAGTAGAGTGGAGTGGCATTGAATGGAGTGGAGAGGCGTTGTGTGGGGTGGAGTAGAGTAGAGTGGCGTTGCATGGAGTGGAGAGGCGTTGTGTGGGGTGGAGTAAAGTGGAGTGGCATTGAATGGAGTGGAGCGGCGTTGTATGGAGTGGAGTAGAGTGGAGTGGCGTTGTATGGAGTGGAGAGGCGTTGTGTGGGGTGGAGTAGAGTGGAGTGGCATTGCATGGAGTGGAGAGGCATTGTGTGGGGTGGAGTAGAGTGGAGTGGCGTTGCATGGAGTGGAGAGGCGTTGTGTGGGGTGGAGTAGAGTGGAGTGGCGTTGCATGGAGTGGAGAGGCGTTTTGTGGGGTGGAGTAGAGTGGAGTGGCGTTGCATGGAGTGGAGAGGCGTTGTGTGGGGTGGAGTAGAGTGGAGTGGCATTGCATGGAGTGGAGAGGCGTTGTGTGGGGTGGAGTAGAGTGGAGTGGCGTTGCATGGAGTGGAGAGGTGTTGTGTGGGGTGGAGTAGAGTGGAGTGGCGTTGTATGGAGTGGAGAGGCGTTGTGTGGGGTGGAGTAGAGTGGAGTGGCATTGCATGGAGTGGAGAGGCGTTGTGTGGGGTGGAGTAGAGTGGAGGGCGTTGCATGGAGTGGAGAGGCGTTGTGTGGGGTGGAGTAGAGTGGAGTGGCGTTGCATGGAGTGGAGAGGCGTTGTGTGGGGTGGATTAGAGTGGAGTGGCATTGCATGGAGTGGAGAGGCGTTGTGTGGGGTGGAGTAGAGTGGAGTGGCGTTGCATGGAGTGGAGATGAGGTTCCGTGACAAATGTAAGTGGTGTTTTCGACTCGCACAAATATGGTTCAGTCTGGTATCTATGAACCGCAAATGACGAGTTTAGTGGGTGTGCGCAGTTTCGCTGTGCTAACCTAAACCGTTCGTTTGTTTCGTGGGTTTCCTCATCCGAGCCCACGGGTTCCATCTTAGATACGCCATCCATTTTGTCTCTTGCCCTCAAGTAGCCAGCGAATGGACGCTGTCCGCTTCGCGACCCTGGGATTCCCAAGACTCTTGTGGAAGACACGTTTCCTTTGAAAGTGTCTTTATGATGAGGGGGGGTGATACTGTAAGGCAAATGGCCCTGCTTGAGGCACATCTTGCCGTGCCGGTCTATTGTCTTAGCCGTGCATCTCATTAGGCGCGTCCCTTTGATGCCTGTAGTTCGTGTTTCCCGATACCACCCCTTTTACACCCTTTCCGATCTCCCCACTGTCCTGTCTTCCTCTGCACCTGTCCTTGTTCCTTCTTCGATCTGTTTACTGCTGATTGGAATGTACTAATGGTGTGAAGATGGGTTTTTACAGTTGGGAACCACCAAATGTTTCCGTACTTATGTTCCGGACCCTGAATACATCAAAGCGACCCCTCTCGGGGATAATGATGGGAACCAAGTTGTAAACCTTTGTGTACCATGTTAACCTATGAGAGAAATGTGTATAAAAGGAGCGACCCACAGTAGCAATTCGAATCAGATCCCACGAACCTACATGCTGTGTACTTCACGTGACTTCTGTGTTCCCTGCAGTAAATAAACCTCGAATCTTTGACGCCGAAATAAGTGTCCCGTGTCTCTGTCATTTGTACGCCGGAACAGGTTACCCACGAAGGTTTCAGGTGTTGTCCCCTGGCACCGCTGGGTCTTAGAAAAACCCAGTCCTTCAGTTGGCACCCAACGTGGGGCTGCATCAGTGGTACCGGTCCAAGCCCGACGATCGTGAGGAACTTCGTGTGAAATCTCCGAGGGAAGGTGCACCCCGCTTCATCGATCCTGTTGTCGAAATAAGTGGCCCGACGACTTTTCCCGCGAAGATTCCCGCCTCCTGACGGCTGCGACGGACTGCTGTCCTGACTGTAGACCTGTTTTGGCGCCTGGCGTAGACCTTGGTACAGCGAGACGATTGACGGGCCTTCCTGGTGACGCCATCGATCTTTGAGTTAAGTATTTGTGGGTCGCTCCCAGAGTCCTTAGTTGTGGTTGCTTAGTTGTTGCATGGTTCCATTGCATTTGTGGTTCTTAGTACTTGGTTCTTTGTTGTACTATTTGACGCCTGCAGACGCCAAAAACCGGGGGTTTTGTTCATTGCTGGGACTTGGTAAATCCCGTAACCCTTGAAGTTTGTGAAACTCAGCTAGTGTGCAAGATGCCTAGCCGTAGTACTTTGTTCAGTTGTTTTCGTTGTTGTGGTACGGATTCCCGATTGGAGGACTCATGTCCGATACCTCTGGTTGGAACTCCAACATATGAGCTCTACAGCAAGCACGGACTAGGTCCGATTACTTTTAATAAATATTGGATCCGCTATACTAAAAAAGATGGTGTTCTTAGTTGGCCACCTCATGGTAGTTCGAGACCCCGATTTTAGATAATCTCGAGACTAAATTGTTTAAGAAAAAATCAAGGCCGGCCATGTTTGATGCCTTTCAGTTGTGGCGTAAAGAGGCCAAACAGAGAGAAATCAGGCTGTTAAAACGTAGTCAGAGAGATGGAGTTGCTACCATAGTAAAGAAAGCAGAGCAGTTTCAGCGAGATAAGGAGGAAAAGGAAAAGGAAGTTTTCGATAGATTGCAACGTATGTCTGTAGATAAGTGCTATCCTGCTTTACCGGCGGATACGGACAAAAAGGAGGAAGGTATCGAGGACCCCTTAATGTCTTATCTCATGAAGTCACCACCTCCGTATGTACAGGGTACCGCAGTTCCTGTGGTTCCCCCTGCTCCTGCTCCTCAACAACCTCCTGTCCCTGCACTTCCAGCTGTTCCCGCTCCTCTGCCTGTTTCTGTCCCTACTGCTCCTCCACTTATACTTCCTCATACTCCTGCTCCCGCTGCTTCTACTGTTCTGGTTTCTCCTGCCGTTCCCTCTGTTTCTGGTACTTCTCTTGTTACCCCTCTGGGCTATTCTTTGTCTCCGTCTGTTCGACGTCGTACTCCTTCTGTAGCTGCTAACTTCTTCAATTCTCTTGGTCCTATTCTTGAGTCCGCTGGTTCGGACGGTCCTCAAAGACGTAGTCAGCTTCCTGGTGGTAGGGAGCGTGACTCATTGTGTAATATGGCTATGGGTTGGATGAGATGCCCCGTTAGGAATCCTCCACGTGCGGTATTGAAAACGTTTGAGCAATTCAATATACCGACACAAAGATTTGTTTTCGAAGAAATGTGCAAGGTTTTGCGTGACCTAATATCGGCTGACGCATCCGATGATGTAATGACTGCCTTGACTAATCTACAGCTTCAGTTTTCGAGCGGAATGATAGTAGGTACCAATGTTCGACGTGCAGTCGAGCAATTACTGTCTCTTCGTCCTTCTATGATGCCTCGAGCATTGTTTGTAGAGGACATTGAAGGGCCGTTAGGAGCACCTGGTCAGTATCCTATGCGTGAGGTTCCTCCAGTGTGGATGCCAGGAGACGCTGCTGCCGTTCCTATCGTCCCACCGCACTTTCAGCGAGTGTGGATCCATCTTCCATAGAAACGATCAGAAGTTTTGCAGGTAAAGCAATCTTTGCCTGACCCTCGCAAAAATCCTGCAGGGTATTATAAAGAATTATCGCAGCTCGTAGACGCTACGATAATGAATCTTGCCGATATCGATATGCTGTTTGGCAATGTTGTGCCGCAACCGGTATGGACAAAGATTCGTCAGGAGAATCATGCGAACGAATTAGGTGGCGATTGGGCTGCGCTTGTAGCAGCTGATGGTTTGCAAGTTGGTGGTGCGAAACCTGAACAGTTAATTGCTAATCTCCCTCAGAGAATTATAACTCTAATGAAAACGCTTATGCCAGCCATGAAGGTAAATTGGGACAAACTGTCCGCTTGCAAGCAAAAGAAGGATGAGAGCGTCTCTGATTTCTTTACGAGATTTGAGGAGGCTTTCATCGACCACAGTGGTCAAGATATGGGTACCGAAGGTGGTCAGAGGTTGTTTGTGGACAAATTTGTTTCCAATTTATTGCCTGATTTGAGCAACAAATTAAAAAATTCTGAAAGTGCGTGGGCTGTTTCTACTTCTGCTCAAATATTGGCTACGGCCCAATATTATGAGAATAGGGAGAAAGAGGAGAACGATCGTGCTGACAAGAAAACGAAAGAACTCAAAACTAAAGTGTTGTTGCAACAGGCGTATCCTCCGCGTTCGAATCAGAATGATTCGCAGCAACGTAATAGATCACAGTTTCAATCAAATAGGTCACAATCGCGCAATGATTCCTCCTCACAAAGATCGTCGTTAGGGTACAATCAGTGTGCCTATTGTAGACAGGAGGGTCATTTGAAATTTGATTGTCCAGTTCTCAATGAGCGTAATAGTGGTAATGTGTCTAGAGGAGGTCGTGGTGGTTCTCAACAGACATCACGTGGTAAAGGTCGCGGTGCTCAGAATGATCGTTCCACTAACACTTCTGACTCCAATAATTGTTTTGATCAGCGTGGATCGTCGCAAGGGCGATCTGCTCAGTACAATGTAGATGATTATTACGTCGATCAGGGAACTGACGACGGTAATTACTAGGACAGCCATAGACAAGGAGAGGGAGTGGTATCAGTTCCGGTTGATCAGAGAGGGCCTTACGTCGCAGTTGCCACCTCGGGCGTCGTTGAGCCTTTTCTGTTGGACACTGGTGCAGCGAAAAGTTCTATCATGCATTCGAAACTCCCTGGCGCACCTTTGTCTGGCTTAACAAATGTTTCCGTTGGATTCTCTGGCGCCCCTGTTAGCAATCCAGTTTCACACCCTTTGCCTCTTACAATTGGGCCACGTGAGCTCGAAGCTCCGTTGATTTTAACCACTGGGTGTGGTGAAAATCTTTTGGGCCTGGATTTGCTAAAACGTTTATATGCGACTTTGTATTGTTCTCCTGCGGGAGTGAAGCTTACTTTGGGTGAGAGAGTTATCTCTCCAATGTACTTGTCTCTCGATAAGCTTCCACCGGAATTGAGTTCTCTTCCTGCATCTTTGTGGGCAACAGGTCCCAATGACGTGGGCCTGCTTGACATCTCCCCTTATGTTGTCCATTTGAAATCTAATGTGCGGTTGCCACGTATTCCCCAGTATCGTATCTCTCTCGACGGTGAACGAGCACTGTTGGCGATCATCTATGATTTGATCGAGAAAGATGTTATTGAGGAGACTCGGGGAAACGTGTGCAACAGTCCTGTGTTGCCCATTCTGAAACGTACTGATCCTTCGAAACCACCTGTTTATCGTTTTGTTATCGATTTACGGGAGGTAAATAAAATTGTGATTCCTCAGTTCCCTGTTGTGCCCGACATCACGGCGCTACTGACTCTGATTCCAGCTTCGGCATCTTGGTTTTCAGTGATCGATCTGAAGAATGCGTTCTTCAGCATCCCGATTGCTGAGGAGAGCAGAGACCTTTTCGGTTTCTCTCTTGGTGGACGCAGCTTCCGGTTCAAGCGTGCTCCTCAGGGCTACTGTGAAAGTCCATCGATATACAGTCAAGCCTTGAAGGGTCAACTGGATGCGTTCGTGTTGCCGGCTGGTGCAACCTTGATCCAATAGGTTGACGACTTATTGGTGGCTGCAGATACTCAGGACATTTGCAAAATTGCTACGGTATCGTTGTTGCAACATCTCTGTGACTTACATCATAAGGTGTCTCCTTCTAAACTTCAATATTGTTGTCAAGAAGTAACCTATCTAGGTCACTTATTGTCAAAGGAGGGAAGAAGGTTGACCTCAGAGAGAATTGCAGCGATCGCCCGGATGACTGTGCCAACAACTCAGAGAGATGTGCGTGCCTTTTTGGGCATCACGTCATACTGCAGACAGTGGATCCCGAATTTTTCACTGTTAGCAAAACCATTGGTGGCTCTTAAGTGCAAGGATGTTCCAACTCCTTTACCATGGACGGAAGAATGTCAGAAAAGTTTTTCTGAATTGCGTGACGCGTTGTGTTCGGCTCCTGTGTTAGGTACCCCTGACTACAGTAAGCCGTTCACATTATACGTGCACGAGAGAGAAGGTTGTGCGTTGAGTGTTTTGACGCAACCTTTTGGTGGTAAGCAACGTCCATGTGCATATTTTTCCTCGACTTTGGACCCGGTAGCTAGAGCATTGCCGAGTTGTTTAAGAGCAACAGCGGCAGCTGCGGTGTCCATCCGACAATCAGCAGGATTGGTCATGGATAATATGCTTACGGTGATGGTTCCGCATGCAGTTGACACTCTCTTGAATCGTACGAAAACTCAGCACTTGACGAGTGCAAGGTTGTCTGGGTACGAGTTGACGCTCTTGGCAAGTCACATTCAGATAAAACGTTGTAATGTCCTGAACCCGGCGACTTTATTGCCAATTAGTGCAGAGTCAGATGAAGTACCAGCTCATGACTGTTATTTAAGGACTGAGGAAGAAACAAAAGGTCGTGTGGACCTTAAAAACACTCCTTTGGATGATCCCGATGGGACTTTGTATGTGGATGGATCATGTTTTAAATTGCCGAATGGTGATGTCACGACTGCGTATGCTGTGGTAACTTTGAATACTGTTGTGGAAGCTGCGAGATTGAATCAGAACTCTGCTCAGGCTGCAGAGCTGATCGCTTTGACTAGAGCGTGTGTGTTGTCGAAAGGGAAACGGGTGAATGTGTTTACTGATAGGCAATACGCATTTGGCGTTGCGCATAGCTTTGGACGATTGTGGCGAGAGAGAGGTTTCATGACATCGCATGGTACGAAAATTCAGCATGGACAGCTTGTGAATGACCTTTTGGATGCACTTACATTGCCTAAGCAGGTAGCGATTGTTAAATGTAGTGCGCATCGTAAGGTGACGGATGATGTGGGTCGTGGTAATGCATTTGCGGCTGAGACTGCTAAGGAGACTGCCCGGAACCTTAGCACGAGAATGTATGTGACGAGTTCGGTTAGGTGGCCTACAGAGACGAGTATGTGTGAGGATACCATTGAGAGTGTGAAAGCGATACAGAATGAGGCCACCGAGACTGAAAAGGCGAAGTGGAAAGAAAGCACGGGAAAGTTGGATGCGAATGGTTGTTGGATTGATTTGTCGGAGCACAAGACGTGGATGTTGCCAGACGCGTATGTGCTAGCTGTTGTGACGATGGCACATGGGTTAGCGCATATTAGTGCGAAAGGTATTTGTAAGTTGTTGTCCCCTGTGTGGAAGAATGATGGTATTACGAAGTGTGCTGAAAGATTGGTGAAGAATTGCATGATATGTATGATGTACAATCCTGGTAAGGGAACCCCTACACCTGCTGGTCATTTTGCACCCCCTTCATGTCCCTTTGAAGTGATCCAGCTAGACTTCATCCATATGGAGCGATGCAATAACTTGAAATACGTTCTAGTTGTGGTTTGTGCGTTCTCCCGATGGATTGAAGCCTACCCTCTTAAAGACAACACTGCTATGTCCACTGCGAAAATCCTACTGAAGGAATACTTTCCTCGGTATGGAATGCCGCGAATTGTATGGTCAGATAACGGAAGTGAGTTTGTAGGGAGTGTAATGAAGAGTGTGTGTAAGGGCCTAGGAATTACTCAAAAGTTCCATAGCGCCAATCATCCCCAGTCAGCAGGTTTGGTTGAAGGGTATAATGGCACCCTTAAACTCAAACTAGCGAAGATTCAGGCTACGACTGGTCTTTCGTGGCCTGACGCTTTGCCTCTAGCTTTGTTGTCAACAAGGGCGACTGTACACTCCCGAGTAGGGCTTAGCCCCTATGAAATAGTGTTCGGTCGTCCTGCGAATGTTTGGGGGGTCCCTAGACCAAGTGTGTTTTCCAATCTTGAGTACCCAATGTTGATTGACTATCTACATGATCTGACTGCTAAACTGAGGTTAATTCATCAACAGGTTTACGAAGCACTGCCGACGCAGACGGAGGGTCCAGGCCACCAGCTCCAACCGGGAGACTGGGTGGTTACGCGAAACTTCTCTCGCAAACGAAATCTTGAGCCCCGTTTCACTGGACCTTTTCAAGTCCTCCTTGCCACGAGAACTGCTGTCCGTTTGGAAGGTCGCAAGAACTGGGTGCATGCCACCCATACGAAGAAGGTTCCTATACCTTTGCCGGCGGACTCGTGGGTGAGGAAAGGCATTGCTTCATCTGAAACTGACAGATTACAGACCTTTGTACCTTTTAGCGACGCCGAACCTGTTGGAGAATCCTCAGCGCAGCAGAAAGGCATTGTTGAACATTTGTCATCACAAGACTCAAGATCTGAACATTTGACTGATCAACAGAACTCTGTCCTCTCATCGGATCCTTTGTTCGACGAACAGACACGTCCTGGAAAGAAACGATACTTTTTGCGATCCAGCACCAAAGACTAATAAAATTGTCATTTCTATCCTTTTGACATCTACGTTACCCCTTTGCCACGATCAGTCTAAACACACATGCAATTGTGATTTTTGTAAATATTGAGTTTTTTTCACATGTGTTTTTGCTTCCACAGCTGAGAGACTTTTGTACATGCTTGTATATAAATACCTTACATCCAGGTGTACCATAGGGCTGCGCGTGTACTTCCTTCTGGTTAGTAGGTCTTGACGCTAGGTCAAAGACCGTCGGTTCCTAGGAACTCCTAGGGATTGACTACTGCTTCACAGAACGAAGTGCGTCAAGAAACGTTGCGGACGGTTTTAGGGGTTGGCGTTCTCAAAACTTGTGGACTTGGAAAAAGCTCAGGCGCAAAGATTCAAACTGCAACAAATTACCCGTACCAAATGCTTTATGTTTCAGGTGTTCTTTCTGTTTCTAATTGTTTCCTTGTTATTGGCGGGTGGGGTGTATTACATGATACCGTACTTCCCACCATCTGCCATACCTACTCCTACTTCTGAACCTAAACCTACCTCCACTGTATCCCCTCATTCCTTCCATATCTTACCCGAACACGAACAGGCTAG
Source organism: Lissotriton vulgaris (assembly GCF_964263255.1). NCBI lineage: Eukaryota > Metazoa > Chordata > Amphibia > Caudata > Salamandridae > Lissotriton > Lissotriton vulgaris. Next base: position 102,320 of record NW_028245601.1, on the reverse strand, counting down.
ACGTGCGGAATTCAGAAACAATTCCTTTATTCAGCTCCTTCATCAGCACCAGTTAGTGGTGAACACTACTAATTGTTGGGTGTGTGGGTTAATGCCACATACCACGGATAAGGGAATTCCATATCTGGTCCTTCCTTATAGTTCCCAGGGTTCAGCTCGAGCATTCCAAGCAATGTTTCGAAGTGCACTAGATTCCTACCCCAATCGAGAGCCACATCCTTCCCACTTTGGCCCTGGTTCGTACCACAAGCCTTTGACTGTAGCGATCGATGATTTAGATAGAGATATCTATGAGCCGTCGCTCATCCCGGAGGAGGAGGTGCGAGCCTATAAGGTCCTGAGTAAGGTTGAGTATAGTGCGCTCGTGAATGAAAGACAGCGTAGAAGCTCGTCTCCAATATGGATCGTACCCCACCTTGGTAATTTCTGTCTACTAGGTCGTGGCCGAAGATCGAGAGCTAGTCTTGGAGAGAGTGCTTGCTCCGAGACTTACATCTTACCGATGCTCTCCTCCCCTGTGTTTCTGGCTGCCGAGGGTACATACTTCATCTGCCATGATCGTGCGTATACATGGTTGCCCTCTGACTTTGTGGGCTCATGTTATATCGCAAATCTTTTGCCTCCGACGTTCACTGTTGATGCAGATTATCACAAGACTAGAGTTGTGAGAGGCATGATTAGCGAAGAGGACACTGCCGGTCAAGAGGCAGGAGACTTTTTCAAGGGTTTCCTTCTGTTTTGGGGACTTATGGTAATAGTAGGAACCTGAGACAACTGACTCGAGTGGTGGAATCAACAGCTAATATCACTGCCAGTGCCCTTGGTAATATCACCACAGAACTTCAGGCGGATAGGCTCATGACGTTACAAAACCGTATGGTTTTAGACGTTGTTCTAGCAGATCGAGGTGGAGTATGTAAGGTGATCCATTCGAGCTGCTGTATTTTCATTCCAGATAACGCCCGACTGTCTATCAAGCCATCTCAAAGTTGCATAAGATCTCTGAGTCCATACACGTGGACGTAGGGGATTGGACGCTACTGTGTGCAGTGTGGTCCTGCCTTATGTGGCCTCTGTGCTACGACGTGTATAAGACAACCGCCTGTTACCAAAGCAGCTCAGTTGGATAGAATTATGCTGCAGCAACATCTAGACGGTCTGATGAATATAGAATATGATTCCGACTAGTGCTTGCCTACATGAGGGCAAAAGGAGCGTCTGAGGTTCCGTGGCAAATGTAAGTGGTGTTTTCGACTCGCACGAATATGGTCGAGTCTGGTATCTATGAACCGCAAATGACGAGTTTAGTGGGTGTGTGCAGTTTCGCTGTGCTAACCTAAACCGTTCGTTTGTTTCGTGGGTTTCCTCATCCGAGCCCACGGGTTCCATCTTAGATACGGCATCCATTTTGTCTCTTGCCCTCAAGTAGCCAGCGAACGGACGCTGTCCGCTTCGCGGCCCTGGGATTCCCAAGACTCTTGTGGAAGACACGTTTCCTTTGAAAGTGTCTTTATGATGAGGGGGGATGATACTGTAAGGCAAATGGCCCTGCTTGAGGCACATCTTGCCGTGCCGGTCTATTGTCTTAGCCGTGCATCTCATTAGGCGCGTCCCTTTGATGCCTGTAGCTCGTGTTTCCCGATACCACCCCTTTTATACCCTTTCCGATCTCCCCACTGTCCTGTCTTCCTCTGCACCTGTCCTTGTTCCTTCTTCGATCTGTTTACTGCTGATTGGAATGTACTAATGGTGTGATGATGGGTTTTTACAGTTGGGAACCACCAAATGTTTCCGTACTTATGTTCCGGACCCTGAATACATCAAAGCGACCCCTCTCGGGGATAATGATGGGAACCAAGTTGTAAACCTTTGTGTACCATGTTAACCTATGAGAGAAATGTGTATAAAAGGAGCGACCCACAGTAGCAATTCGAATCAGATCCCGCGAACCTACATGCTGTGTACTTCACGTGACTTCTGTGTTCCCTGCAGTAAATAAACCTCGAATCTTTGACGCCGAAATAAGTGTCCCGTGTCTCTGTCATTTGTACGCCGGAACAGGTTACACACGAAGGTTTCAGGTGTTGTCCCCTGGCACCGCTGGGTCTTAGAAAAACCCATTCCTTCAGAGAGGCGTTGTGTGGGGTGGAGTAGAGTGGAGTGGCATTGCATGGAGTGGAGAGGCGTTGTGTGGGGTGGAGTAGAGTGGAGTGGCATTGCATGGAATGGAGAGGCGTTGTGTGGGGTGGAGTAGAGTGGAGTGGCGTTGCATGGAGTGGAGAGGCATTGTGTGGGGTGGAGTAGAGTGGAGTGGCGTTGCATGGAGTGGAGAGGCGTTGTGTGGGGTGGAGTAGAGTGGAGTGGCATTGTATGGAGTGGAGAGGCGTTGTGTGGGGTGGAGCAGAGTGGAGTGGCGTTGCATGGAGTGGAGAGGCGTTGTGTGGGGTGGAGTAGAGTGGAGTGGCGTTGCATGGAGTGGAGAGGCGTTGTGTGGGGTGGAGTAGAGTGGAGTGGCGTTGCATGGAGTGGAGAGGCGTTGTGTGGGGTGGAGTAGAGTGGAGTGGCGTTGTATGGAGTGGAGAGGCGTTGTGTGGGGTGGAGTAGAGTGGAGTGGCGTTGCATGGAGTGGAGAGGCGTTGTGTGGGGTGGAGTAGAGTGGAGTGGCGTTGCATGGAATGGAGAGGCGTTGTGTGGGGTGGAGTGGAGTGGAGTGGCATTGCATGAGTGGAGAGGCGTTGTGTGGGGTGGAGTAGAGTGGAGTGGCGTTGCATGGAGTGGAGAGGCTTTGTGTGGGGTGGAGTAGAGTGGAGTGGCATTGAATGGAGTGGAGAGGCATTGTGTGGGGTGGAGTAGAGTGGAGTGGAGTGGCGTTGCATGGAGTGGAGAGGCGTTGTGTGGGGTGGAGTAGAGTGGAGTGGCGTTGCATGGAGTGGAGAGGTGTTGTGTGGGGTGGAGTAGAGTGGAGTGGCATTGAATGGAGTGGAGAGGCGATGTGTGGGGTGGAGTAGAGTGGAGTGGCGTTGCATGGAGTGGAGAGGCGTTGTGTGGGGTGGAGTAGAGTGGAGTGGCGTTGCATGGAGTGGAGAGGCGTTGTGTGGGGTGGAGTAGAGTGGAGTGGCGTTGCATGGAGTGGAGAGGCGTTGTGTGGGGTGGAGTAGAGTGGAGTGGCGTTGTATGGAGTGGAGAGGCATTGTGTGGTGTGGAGTAGAGAGTGGAGTGGCGTTGTATGGAGTGCAGAGGCATTGTGTGGTGTGGATTACAGAGGAGTGGCATTGTATAGAGTGGAGAGGCATTGTGTGGTGTGGAGTAGAGTGGAGTGGCATTGCATGGAGTGGAGAGGCGTTGTGTGGGGTGGAGTAGAGTGGAGTGGCATTGTATGGAGTGGAGAGGTGTTGTGTGGGGTGGAGTAGAGTGGAGTGGCGTTGCATGGAGTGGAGAGGCGTTGTGTGGGGTGGAGTAGAGTGGAGTGGCATTGCATGGAGTGGAGAGGCGTTGTGTGGGGTGGAGTAGAGTGGAGTGGCGTTGCATGGAGTGGAGAGGCATTGTGTGGGGTGGAGTAGAGTGGAGTGGCGTTGCATGGAGTGGGGAGGCGTTGTGTGGGGTGGAGTAGAGTGGAGTGGCATTGTATGGAGTGGAGAGGCGTTGTGTGGGGTGGAGCAGAGTGGAGTGGCGTTGCATGGAGTGGAGAGGCGTTGTGTGGGGTGGAGTCGAGTGGAGTGGCGTTGCATGGAGTGGAGAGGCGTTGTGTGGGGTGGAGTAGAGTGGAGTGGCGTTGCATGGAGTGGAGAGGCGTTGTGTGGGGTGGAGTAGAGTGGAGTGGCGTTGTATGGAGTGGAGAGGCGTTGTGTGGGGTGGAGTAGAGTGGAGTGGCGTTGCATGGAGTGGAGAGGCGTTGTGTGGGGTGGAGTAGAGTGGAGTGGCGTTGCATGGAATGGAGAGGCGTTGTGTGGGGTGGAGTGGAGTGGAGTGGCATTGCATGAGTGGAGAGGCGTTGTGTGGGGTGGAGTAGAGTGGAGTGGCGTTGCATGGAGTGGAGAGGCTTTGTGTGGGGTGGAGTAGAGTGGAGTGGCATTGAATGGAGTGGAGAGGCATTGTGTGGGGTGGAGTAGAGTGGAGTGGCGTTGCATGGAGTGGAGAGGCGTTGTGTGGGGTGGAGTAGAGTGGAGTGGCGTTGCATGGAGTGGAGAGGTGTTGTGTGGGGTGGAGTAGAGTGGAGTGGCATTGAATGGAGTGGAGAGGCGATGTGTGGGGTGGAGTAGAGTGGAGTGGCGTTGCATGGAGTGGAGAGGCGTTGTGTGGGGTGGAGTAGAGTGGAGTGGCGTTGCATGGAGTGGAGAGGCGTTGTGTGGGGTGGAGTAGAGTGGAGTGGCGTTGCATGGAGTGGAGAGGCGTTGTGTGGGGTGGAGTAGAGTGGAGTGGCGTTGTATGGAGTGGAGAGGCATTGTGTGGTGTGGAGTAGAGAGTGGAGTGGCGTTGTATGGAGTGCAGAGGCATTGTGTGGTGTGGATTACAGAGGAGTGGCATTGTATAGAGTGGAGAGGCATTGTGTGGTGTGGAGTAGAGTGGAGTGGCATTGCATGGAGTGGAGAGGCGTTGTGTGGGGTGGAGTAGAGTGGAGTGGCATTGTATTGAGTGGAGAGGTGTTGTGTGGGGTGGAGTAGAGTGGAGTGGCGTTGCATGGAGTGGAGAGGCGTTGTGTGGGGTGGAGTAGAGTGGAGTGGCATTGCATGGAGTGGAGAGGCGTTGTGTGGGGTGGAGTAGAGTGGAGTGGCGTTGTATGGAGTGGAGAGGCATTGTGTGGTGTGGAGTAGAGAGTGGAGTGGCGTTGTATGGAGTGGAGAGGCATTGTGTGGTGTGGAGTACAGTGGAGTGGCATTGTATAGAGTGGAGAGGCATTGTGTGGTGTGGAGTAGAGTGGAGTGGCATTGCATGGAGTGGAGAGGCGTTGTGTGGGGTGGAGTAGAGTGGAGTGGTGTTGTATGGAGTGGAGAGGCGTTGTGTGGGGTGGAGTAGAGTGGAGTGGCATTGCATGGAGTGGAGAGGCGTTGTGTGGGGTGGAGTAGAGTGGAGTGGCGTTGCATGGAGTGGAGAGGCGTTGTGTGGGGTGGAGTAGAGTGGAGTGGCGTTGTATGGAGTGGAGAGGCGTTGTGTGGGGTGGAGTAGAGTGGAGTGGCATTGCATGGAGTGGAGAGGCGTTGTGTGGGGTGGAGTAGAGTGGAGTGGCGTTGTATGGAGTGGAGAGGCGTTGTGTGGGGTGGAGTAGAGTGGAGTGGCGTTGTATGGAGTGGAGAGGCTTTGTGTGGAGTGGAGTAGAGAGTGGAGTGGCGTTGTATGGAGTGGAGAGGCGTTGTGCGGGGATGGAGTAGAGTGGAGTGGCATTGCATGTAGTGGAGAGGCGTTGTGTGGGGTGGAGTAGAGTGGAGTGGCGTTGCATGGAGTGGAGAGGCGTTGTGTGGGGTCGAGTAGAGTGGAGTGGCGTTGTATGGAGTGGAAAGGCATTGTGTGGGGTGGAGTAGAGTGGAGTGGCGTTGTATGGAGTGGAGAGGCTTTGTGTGGAGTGGAGTAGAGAGTGGAGTGGCGTTGTATGGAGTGGAGAGGCGTTGTGCGGGGTGGAGTAGAGTGGAGTGGCGTTGCGTGGAGTGGAGAGGCGTTGTGTGGGGTGGAGTAGAGTGGAGTGGCGTTGTATGGAGTGGAGAGGCGTTGTGTGGGGTGGAGTAGAGAGTGGAGTGGCGTTGTGTGGAGTGGAGAGGCTTTTTGTGGTGTGGAGTGGAGCGGAATTGTGAGGCATTGAGCAGAGTGGATTGGAATGGAATTGTCTGGCGTGGAGTGGAATTATGAGGCATGGGGTGGAGTGGCATAGACACGCGCTGTCGGCAGGCAAAACCAAAAAATGTGCTTGGCTAGCCACAACCACTCAGGCAAACACAATAAGATGATGATGATGGAGTGCTGAAGCATTTCAGGCACTCACCCCAGTCACAGATCTAGTTTGAATCCATCATTGTTCTTCTGCTCACTAAGCCACCCCAGTTTTGTCCAAGCGGGATGCAATTCAGTCTTGACCCTGCTCCTCATGGCAAAAGTCCGGCCCGAACAGCCAGGCCAGGTCGTCCCTGGACCGGTAACAAGCATCCTGGGACCGGTTTTTAGGGTTTCACCCCTCATCAGCCAAGCAAGCTTGAATCTAGTGGCATAGTGAGCAAGGGGCCCAGGTCTGGGCATACCCTGGCCACTTAGGGTGAACATAACAAACACAATTAAATGTTGGACAGAGCGGTGAAGCTTTTCAGACACTCACCCCCAGTCACAGATCTGAGTTGAATCCATCATCATTCTTCTGCTCACTACGAAACCCCAGCTTGGACCCAGCCATATGCAAATCAGTCTTGCCCCTGCTCCTCATCGGCGGATAATACACATTAGAAGAATTGGTATACTGGTACCCCTGGATCTTCACTCTGCATTTATAATATCAACTACATGCAGTGGTTCTTAACCTCTTCCATTCTGCTGACCCCCCACTTAATCATTACTAGAACCCGGGGACCTCCACTTAACCACTAATGGAACTCGGGAACCCCGATGAGTCATTATTGAAAGGCCTGCCAGCCTGAGCAATTTCGATGGTTTGAAATTAAAAACAATACACAAGCAATGCATGAGCAAGCATTTATCAAACAAATTTATGAAATATTTTATTTAATTCAGAAACAGATGTGAAACAAATAAAAATTCTATTGGGAAGGATGGAGCGTTTCTAAATACTGTATTCGCTCTGTTTCACTTGCACTGCCTCAGACATCTATCTTAAGATACTAACTAAGAGGCCCCTAGCAGCACTTTTGTGCTGCCTTAGTGGCACTTTTTTGACACTCTGGTGGTGCAATGTGCTGCACCATATTTAGAAGGACACGCAAAGACACTTTGCAGGGCTTTTCATGGCCTTGAAAATATATGCCTCTTTTATGCAGAATACTGCATGAAAGGGGCTTTCCTCGGGTGTTGCTGTGTCTGCTCCCACGAAACACCCATGGAATATGAAGCATTCCCATATTTACGAGAAATCGCAACCCTGGGAATGCCTCAGAATCTAACGCCACCCCTGGGATGGCGTTAGGGAGGTGCAACGAGGGGAAATATGCATATATTTCCCAATTTTTCCTCTTTCTATTTGTGATGCATACATAGAGAGAGGAAAACACTGACCCCATACAACGCAGACACCCTTGCACATTGCCCAAGTGAGCCTGCGATAGGGCATGGCAGCCTATTGTGCGCTGGAGCAGCTGAAAATGACAGGAATACACCATATCTCATCGATACGGCACATTCCTGCCCTTTTCTTTTAATGCAGGGCTGCGAAGTATGATTCCTTGCTGCACTGTCCAGCGCCAAAACCTCGTAAATGTGGCCCTTAATTTTTATCCTCCAATTTAAAATTCCTTCACATTTACAGAAAGTTTAGAAACTTTCATTTATACATTTTGCCTCTTACTTATATAAACTTTATTAATATGTTAATATTATTTCATTTTCTAAGCAGCCGTGGGCCAGCTGAGGCGGCAATGTGGCCACAAGTGAAAAACCGCTGGACTACACAATTCTGATCTCGAAGCTCGGAGACATTTGCATCTGTGGGATGGCCTTGACCTGGTTCAATCTCTTCTGGCATACCAACATCATCTGGTGGAACCTCTCCCTCATCCAGCTAATTCGAGAGCACTTGGAGGTAGACCAGAATTTGTTTGAACTGAATCCATAAAAAATGATGTCTTGTTGACAGATGGCACACCACAGGGTACACATAGTCTTAATTGGTTTATGGAAATTGGCCTTTACTCAAATATTTCCAAGGCCAAGTGCAATTTAGGCATTCTTATGAATTCACATCTTTCGTGGAAATACCAAGACGCCAATACAGCAACAATTTCCTATTAGCAATTGTAAATACTAAAGTCATGATTGTAATTTTTCGCAGGCAAGCTCCAAATCTCGGTGATAAACGCGCTTATTCCATCACAACTTGATTATAGGAATGCTACCTATGAAAATCGCAGCTTGTGCAAAACACTGCTGCAAGCCCGCTATGAAAATACCGCGATAATAACATATCACTCTGAGAATGCGCAAATTACATGTTTCCAGTTCAGCAAAAGATCACATTCAAGGACCTGATCCTTATACACAAAGGGGCATATTTACAATAAGCTGGCGGAGCTCGGTATAGCTCCAAAATTGCTAACGCCATCCTCTGTCAGTTTAAAAATGTAGGGATGTGCTGTATTCACAAGAATGCGGCGCACCCCTGTGTTATTCCTAACACTGGCGCTAAACCTAGCTGCCTAGCGCCAACACGGACACCCTTGCACCATAGTGTTCCTTCATGCACATAAACAATCATTGCCACACAATTCTACTTCACACCACGCAATTGCACTCCTCTCTACACAAGTCAACTCCACACCACTCCACTCAATTACACTCAATCCACTCAATTCCTCTACACACCACAAAACTCCACACAGTTCCACTTCACTCCACACAATTTCACTCCACGCCACACAATTCCTCTCTACTCCACAATAATTTAAAAATGACAAGTTGTAACTTCTATGGGTGCTGCACAAAGCAGTATACATAGAAGTTACAAATCGCCATTATGGATTGTTTATGTGCAGGAAGGGAAACCACAAGAAGCTTAAGACCTGACTCTATATATAAGCACCTTGTGGACCACACACCTCCACACCTGCCCAAGCGCCTGGATACCCTCTCGGGTGATTAGTGTGCTATACAAATCAACATGACATAGCAAGTCTGGGTGCAGATGTCCAATGTTGCCAAGTAAAAGAAACAAACCTCTGACAAATGCTCCATACATTATATTAAGGGATATTTGTGTGGAAATAAAACTGTTAAACCTGGGAGGAAAACATACAGGTCTGTAGAGATGCTCTCTATATTGTAATAAAGGATTTTGTTTGTGAATACAGCTGACATGTCGTGAAATATAACATACATGTCTGGGATCAACAGACCCAAGCAAGGGAAATAAATAATTATTGCTTTGGAAGTAAGGTTTGTATTAGCATGTTTGTTTTAGAACTTTCAGTGCTGAATTTGCTTCTGTGGATCGCCTCTAACCTAGCTAAAAGCAAAAATCATAATGGCATGTTAATAAGACGCTCTAGGTGCGTCTTACTGGTTGATTCTGTGATTTTGTAGTATGCAAAGAAATTATTTTAAAAGAGTGGCTTTAAATTCCACACTTCCAAGAATCCCAGTGATGCATTCGGTCAAGGTTGGATTTAGCGTGAATATAGCCACAGAACCCGTTGGAGCCAGTCAGGAAAGTATATTCAATAGACGCTCGCTGAATTGTCCCACAGACCCTTTTATTAACATTGCAGATTCAGATGGAGTTAGGAAGGAGGGGGTCTTCACAAGGCTGTTGGCTGTTTGTTCTGTATGGAAACAATAGAAAAGATGCAGCAAACCTAACATTCTGGACATATAGAAGCAAGAAAGGAACCCCTGACTTGTAGTGTATATGAATGGAAGGTATTATTTAGGTTTTATGCAAGCATTTTGTATTCTGTTGTCCATTATATTGGATTTTTGTTTAACTCCTTCAGTAAATTACTTTGAGTAAATGGCTAATTCAATACTCTATATGCAGAAATTACTTAAAAGAAAGCCTTTGTATTCTCAAAATAATTCAGAAATCTGTAGCACGCTTGATAACCCAGGCTGATTGACCTGTGCATGTATGTCTGGTTATGGATGCACATCGCTGGCCTCAGGTCCAAGCGAGCACCGCATCCAAAGCTTCCACGGTGCTCAGTGATGCTTCTGCCTTTGAGACCATTTGACTCTAACCTTAAAATAGAATCCATTTGCAAGAACTAAAAGACCGCTTAAGAAAAAGATGATGATGAAGATGATGACAATGATGAAAATGATGATGAAGAGATGGCGATGAAGTTGATGATGATGATGAAGATGATGAAGATCAAGATGATTAAGATGAAGAAGAAGAATAGCTGACCCATCTCATGGAATAAATTATTAATCTCTGGGGGGAAAAATCCATATTTCACTGGGATGAACGCTGAGGAAAACCCGAGGATAACTTTGCCTAATAGAATACCAGGACCCCCGACTTTGCGAGAGCCTACCTCGCCAGCGTTGTTCCCCGTGAACCCTGGTGCCTGCTGGTCTCCGTCCCCCTCCCGCCGCCGCAACCGTCAACCAGAAGCCGCCGCCGAGCGGAGGGGGCACAGGACTACGTTTCCCGCCCTGCTTAGCGGCGGGAGACGCCACTGTCATCGCGCCAGGCGGCGCATAAAGAGCGCGACACCCCCGCATCGCGGGTGCACGCGGGAGCGCCCGGGGCTAAGCCCGGGCAAAGGGCGGGCCCTCTGTGGCCCTCAGAGGCCCAAGGAGGACTGGACGGGCCATCCCCCTTCGATTTTGGTTCTAATCTTCCTGTATAAGGTGAGAGACTTAACATATTACCTGCCTACCTGTATAGTGACTAATATCCACGACCTGAAGCTGGGACAACGCTACTGATTGTTTAAGTATTACAAAAAACAGTGGTCCCTATATGAGGAAAAATATACAGAAAAAAGATGACCATATACTTGATAAGTAGTACGTATTCTGTCCGTCCGGACAGGATTTTTATTTTTCAAAAGATGCAAAATAAAGTTTTTCTTAAGGAGAATGTCAAGCTGGCACAGCCGTGACCCTCAACATAAAACACAACACAACAACAAAGCAACAATGTAAGTAAGGCAAACCAATTAATCTGCGTACTTGTACTTCAGTAAAGCAGACAAATACTTTTGAAAAAACCATTCCATTGCAATTTTTTGGATTTCACATAAATTGAACGCATATGGGGTTTAAAAGTCGACGACGTTTCGATGCCTATAGAAATACCGACATCATCATCAGGACATGCAATGACATTATTGTTGTCTTGAACGGAAGAAATATTTAAAGCCTTTTCATCACATAAACTTGACATACATTTTTATATTTTGGGAGAGAAAAGGGAGAAAAAACGAAAAATTACATAAGTAGCAGGCATGTATAGGAGATCATTAAGTTACAGCTTGTAGAAGTGCTTTTCAGTGAAACATTCAGTTCGTGACATGTGAGGAGAAGTCTAAAAACAATTTCGATTTAAAATAGTTGGCGCAGTGACTGTGAATATTACATGCAACGCTTCATGTGGACCGTTGTCCTGTAATAAGGACAGCCATTCAGGTGGTTGCAGCGTCGTGGAGATAAAAGTGACCGCGGTTAACATGCAAGGAAGCCTTGGTTGGACTGTGTTACAGGGTGCACGGTGTGCGCGCGGCAACAGTCATAGCGGCGTTCTGTCTCCGGAAACAAAATGATTAAAACATTGGCGCAGTGATTTGAGAAAATGTGAAGATGTGCCACGAAGAACGTCGGGTTTGATCGAACCGGGTGCTTGTTATGCCAGGATAAGTGGAGGCATAACCGCGACTTCATGCAGGCTGATATTTGCGGATAGCGGGCGAGCTTAGTGATGTCAACATGGCGAGGGTGAAATATTATACTGATTGTTTAAGGATAATTCAATCATAGCATGATGAAAGTCAAAAAGACACCTATCGCTACTAGATCTTCAACCCGGAACAAAGTGGTCCCTACCACACCTCTGCCCACCCTCACTGCAATTGACATCATGCTGCAGAAAACCATAAATGTCGAGGCTGATGCCATTCAAAATACTGAGAGACGTCTTTCCTTAACCCCTAACTTATGTTTTCCTAATTTATCACAACACACTACCCCAGTTACAAACACACTGGATCTCAGTACAAACTCGCAGGAATCACTCTTAATGCAATCCTTTATAGGATTGCCTAATACTCAGGCAAGAGAAATTCCCAAACCCAGACACAGACACTCCAATAATCTGTAATAGTGCAGAAAGTAGCATACCACTAATTAGTAGTCCACAGATATATCAAGGTACTCCTTCCCCATTGAAGGGCATGCCGCTAACTTTATCATGCGAAGTAAACACAGGGGGACTGACATTCTCAAATACCCCAGTGAGTGAAAAGGACAATCCGATAATTAAATCTAGAAGTCGGTATAGGAAAAAGTTAAAAATAAACAGGAGGGGGGAGGAGCCAAGATGGCGACCTGAGCGGACGTGCGGTCGCTCGGCTCCGCCGGCTGTGGAGTCCCACACCTGCATCCTGACTACTGTACTCCTGATCTTTCTGCTAACTAGGTGTGAGAAAAGGAGCCGATTCCAGCGGTGTCCCTCTTGCCTCTCCGCCCGCCCGCCCGGAGTCGGAAGATACGGGTCGGATCGCCTTTGCCCGGGTCCCCGCCTGCACCACAGTGCCTGTCGGACCTCGCATGCCCCGAGGTGTCCGCTCTGATGCGGCGGCTGTGAAACAGCGCGGGGGTAATCCCAACTGCCTGCTGCTTGGCCGATGCTTGCTTTCTCTACCCAGCCGAGGATACGTGGAGCTACCGGGACGACTGAGAGGGGACTTCCCCGGGGCTCCTTTGTTCTTAGCCGCCATGATGCTGGTCGGCTCTTCCCATCACAGTGTCTGTCGCCGGTGAGCCCCTCACAGCCCTGCTCGATTCCCGCACTACCGGCTGCTCCCTGCTGACACGACAGACGGGGGAGGATACAGATTGCTACAGGGACAAGAGCTGCCTGCCGATCGGGTCTCGTGGCCCCCTTGTATTACTCCCCCCCCCCTGCTCTCCGTATACTGAGGACAAGATGGCGGTGCCTGCTCTTCGGTGCTGCGACTACGATTGTGTGCTTTCCATTTGGGATGGGGCGCGCGCCTTCGTGCAGGGGGCCGAGGTTGATTCTTCCCCCGTGAGTACAGAGCCACGGGACCTGCAGCCGAAATGGTCCTACAAGGATGTGATGAAGGCCCTGGGTGAGTTACGATCGGACATATTGCGCAACTGTAACGCGCTGTATGAGACACTTGATGTATGGGCTTACGATATGTGCCAAGCGCAGGGGGCTTACTCCCAAAAAGATCCGGAATGGCATCTGCTACAGCCTGCCAGCCCACTGCCGCCTATAGCTGCTACTGTTGCGATTGAGGAAGCTATTGCTGAGGCTCGTAGAGAATTGTTGCCACTCGTCAAGGCTGCCGGTGCAACACTGTCTCCCCTTTGTTCTCTGGCTGGCTCTCTACCTCGTGCTGCGGATTCACTACTTTGGTCACTGCCGGCCTGCCCTCCTGCCTGGTCTTCTGCTCCTTCCTTGCCAGTCCTGACTTCTCCACCTCGGGATTTTTGCCGCTTGGATGCTGTGGATGACTGTGTTACCAGTGGAGAACTATCTATGGAGAGCAGGCGATATTTGTTCAGCGACTGTGCACCTCCCCCATCCTCGGAGCGGCCATGTTTCTTTGCCGAATCGGCCTACATCGGACAGCCTCGCGGCGTGGGTGAGAGACTTAATCCCAGATCAGGCCAGGGCTAGGTGGTCCTCTGGCTGCATCAAACTATTGGCGGGTGGAGATCGCGAGGGACCTGACTCTTACATGTGACATTGGTTATTGCTTGTTGCCTATCCCTAACGGTCAGATTTTGTTGTAGCTATCCGTCATTGGTACTGGGGGGCAGAATACTTAATGAGTCGGCGGAGTCCGAGCGTATGTAATATGGCCCTCCCCCTCCAGGGCTTTCTTCTTCGGGGGTTGTCTTCCCCCCGTCTTTCCCTTATGTGGGTACTCTTGGGGCGACAGGCACGTTAGTAGGGGGGGGTGGGCCATAGCCTCTTCGACGTGCAGGGTGGGGGGGTGGGGCTTTATTTTTTTTTTCTTTTCGTTTCTATGGCCTTCTTTTACTTTTATTCTTATTTCTCTTTTTCTTCCTATGTATCTTGGGTCAGACGGGAGGTTGGGTTTGGTTCTTAAGAAACGTCTATTTTACCTGTGTTTCGCGTCCACGTCCTTAATATTTGGTTCATTGATTCTATGATATAGATACCGATTTTCAAACATAGTCATTGAATGATTACAGAATTTGCTCTTTCTTCCCATTTTCCACTATCGATTGAGGGCGCATATCCTGTCACGAATCTGGACATGTAAAGACTGCCTTTGTTATACGTCATTGGATCCTTTATTTCTGCTATGTGATGGTCCCTTCTATATCCTGTCATACCGTAGGCAAGCTAGATGTAATTCCTGATTTATACACTGAATGGGCGGGCGCTATTTGGGGCGACATCTACCTCTATGATTGTATATCCCTATTGTGAATGTGTATGCCAGTATTTTAATAGAGCTGCATCACTGTTGAACATCCTTCATGTGGTTCGCCCACTCAGCTACCCTGTCTGACTTTAGGATGATCCGTCAAAACTATAAAATGAAACCCTCGTTATCCTTTTCCTTGGGCTCCTTGCAAATCCTTCGTTGTGTTCTTGTTCATATTTGCTGCAATGCAAGGTACCTCGGGATGATTGTATATTGTCATAGCGGCCGGCCCGCAGTGGTTGTAGGCTGACGCTGTGTACTATGTTTCCGGAAAATAAAGGTTTTCAAAAAAAAAAAAAAAAAAAAAAAAAAAAATAATAAACAGGAGACAAATCTCACGACCTATTTGTAAACATAAATCCTCTGTTAAAGACATTTGGTCTTCTTTCAGATTAATTAAACAGACAAACAATTCAAATACCTACCAGTCTTTTCCATCAAATAATATATTGGGCAGTGTTCACCGGTCATGTCAAACTGACCCATCACCGTTAGATGACACTACATTTCGGGACCATATAGAACATCTAATAAGGTCTCTCTTGCTACCAATAAGAGAAAGAATCATTAAGCTGGAAGAAATGATGGAGAAATCCAACTCCACACATAATAAAAATACAGCATTAATATTTGAAAAACTTGACTCTTTACCAGCAAAAGAGGCGCTACCTAAATGTCCACCCAAATAGTCTAATAAAAAGACTGTACGATCTAAAAACCCTCCTGTTACTGGCAATGCTAAACAGCCACCGCCTCTGTCGCTGACAGGTACTGTGACAGGTATTGTTTTGAATGCTTCTATCAAAAATTCTACTGTCCCTAATAATATTAGTGCCCCAGCAGAAACTTTAGATACCAATGCTACTCCTGAGTCGCCTATAGCAGAAAACGACGAGAGCGAATGGGCAGCTGAGGGTCTATGTTTGGACAACCAAACTGTCCAGCATAGACCCTCAAGGCCCTTGGCAGCACAAAAGGTGCCAACAAACGACTCCAATGTAAATTCAACTCGAAAACCGCCTAAAAAACCAATACACACTAATCTTTCCCCAGAGTCTCACCCCTATACAATGGTGATGATAGGTGTTCCTAAATTGGGTGAGGGAAAGATAGAAACATACGGGGAGTTAAAAAACAAGGTGTCGGTTAACCACCCACAGGCCACTTCAACCTCACCTTGATGGCCGCATAGCACATGTTAGGAGGGTGGACTGGGTGGGACATAGATTTAAATCTACAGAAGGAGACTGCATTATTGTTACATTTAATGACACTAGAGTGGCAAGGTACATTACCAGATGGAGGGACAGTTTTACAAATAGTTTGATCCGTACAAAGGATCTTAGTTATTTCTACCCTTCTAATGGTCCTGGGTCAAACATCAGGTATCCCCATCCCCCTGGGGAACAGAGAGGGTCTTACACACACACTAATTATTACCAACAATGGCAAAACACTGATAAGAACAGCCACTACGACATGGGTGACCAATTATATCCAGGCCAGGCTATACCTTGGAATCAAAGAAATATAGATTATTCAGCAATGTACCCAGAGAGTAGGGAAGGTTCATACCAGATACATCAACAGGAATACCCCTACTTCTCTAATATAAACAACCAGTACAATGTCCCTATTTCCAATAGATTCCATGCCTTTTATGACCGGTGTGATTTGGAGGGAGTTGACTGACTACCCGAACCACAAACTTCCAGTACGAACAAGGTCATGGCAAACTGTGAGTTGATACTAGACAAAAGTAACAGTATAAAGGGCCTCAATGTCTTTGATATTAATAACTGTCTCTCAACATCTGAGCAAATGGGCATTGTTATAAGAACTTCAGATGAGAGCTCACCTGCACAAAAAAGTTCAGAGTCGATCACAAATAACGAACAAGCCTTCAGCCATGAACTATCAAACGAAAATCAACAGCATAATGTACCTGAAGAACAGGCAGTTGTTAGAACAGAGCCCATTTCTCTAAAAGCTGTTACAGCTGCAACTTTAAACATAGACTTAAATGCTACTTGTCTGGTATCATGGAACACGGCAGGCCTTGCTGATAAAATCTGTGACCCCACTTGGCTGCCCTTTGTTAAACAGTATGCAGTGATATGCCTGCAAGAGACCTGGCTGGTAGATGAAAAATTTGCACACATCGAGGGATACCAGAGTTTTTTCAACCAGGCTGAACCCTCTAACAGTGGGAGAGGGAAGGGGGGTTTGGCTATTTACATAAGTTTGGCTCTCACCCAGCATAAAACCATCTGTCACACAGGTAACAGGAACCTACAAGTACTTGAGCTAAAAAGGGGAAAATCCACTCTGACCCTGATTAACTTTTATAATGCATCAAATCAGTTTGGAGAATGCAATCTACTATTCCTGAGTGACTTTTTGAATGACAACAAGGAGAAACTGTCGAGTAAACTGTTGATTGCCGGAGACTTTAATACACACCCCTGTGGGAATCCTGGAGAGACACCCATGGGATATTTAGGGTGCAATAGCATAAAAGGTTTTCACTTTGACCACTCGCGGTGCTGCACATTGCTTAATAATATGACGGACAAGTATAACCTAGTTGCTGCCATGTCTGAGACAGCGGAGCATACACTCTTTCAAGTTCCTACGTTTAAAGGTAACTCAAAAGGCTCATATATAGATCACATCTTATTATCTACAGATCTTTTGAACTTTGTCACGGATTTCCGCATTCAATGGAATACCCACAGTGATCATAACCCGATTTCTATTAATGTTGGTGGAGGTATTCTGGAATTGCGAAAGAACAATGAAAGCCGTGGAACTGTAAAAACTATAAATGGAAAGCGCCGATTAAAATGGACTATGGTGGATTGTGATAACCTATATACAGCGATAAATAACCTCTGCAGCTTGGATCTCGCAACCTGTGTGTCATCTACATCTTCTCCTGGTCAAATTTTGTCTGCTTTCGAGGGGGTCGCTACAACAGTGGGATCTTTATTAACTGTGCCTGTAAGAGGGAGTATTGGAAATAATCCAAAATGGTTTGATCATTCTTGCTCCAAGGCTATTAGAGACCTCAAGACCGCCCTAAAAGTTAAACCTAGAGACCCGGCCTGCATTAAAGCCAAGCGTATACAGTATAAAAAATGCCTCGCAACACAGAAAAGAGAGGTTAAGGCAAGTACATGGGAGTTTCTTTTAGACCCGAAAATCCTGGGTAATAGTGCCGGGTTTTGGGAAATCATTAATAAACCATTATTTGACGACCCAAGTAATACGACACTTGGCACAAATATTCCTGAGGAAGACTGGGTCTCTCACTTCAGCGTCATTTTTAAAAGTAATAAGCCTCAGGCAGAATATTCTTCTATTACTCCTATGGAGAATATACTGCATTTTACAGCTAACGAGATTGAAATAGGTATTCAAGGCCTAACTTGTAATAAGGCCCCCGGGCCTGACTGCCTCCCCCCGGACCTCTTTAAATCCCTGCCATCCCTTTGGGCCCCAGTCCTTACCGCTGTTATTAAT
The DNA here is from genome assembly GCF_964263255.1 of Lissotriton vulgaris. Taxonomy (NCBI): domain Eukaryota; kingdom Metazoa; phylum Chordata; class Amphibia; order Caudata; family Salamandridae; genus Lissotriton; species Lissotriton vulgaris. The sequence continues at coordinate 84,498 of NW_028245601.1, read as the reverse complement.
GCAACAACATCGTCTGGTTGGCCATCCTCATGGGGGATTTCTACTATACTACCTGTATTTAAAAAAGGTGATCGTAGTAGTCCACTGTGCTATAGACCAATATCTTTAATCAACTCCATAGCAAAAGTGGTAGGGGGCGTCATTTTAAATAGACTAACAACATGGGCCGATGAAAACAATATAATTTCCCCAATTCAATATGGTTTCAGGCCCGGCCATTCAACGATTACCCAGTGCCTGAACCTATATATGATTATAGGGAAATATACCATGGCCAGAGAAGGTACAATCCATATGGCATTCATGGATCTATTGTCGGCTTTCAACTGTGTAGATCGGGGTAGATTATGGGATGTCATGGCAAAAATTAGCATAGAGCAGAACCTGATAAACTTCCTAGCCGACATGCATTCCGACACACGAGCTAATGTCAGATATACACAAGATTTAAAAGTAACAAGGGAATTTGGAATACATCGTGGCATTTGCCAAGGGTGTATTCTAGCCCCATTCCTATTCAACCTGTACATTAACGACCTAGAACAGTATCTCCTAGACACGGGAGTCGATTACCCCTATGTAGGGCGGAAAGGTCTGCCGGTACTGCTTTATGCGGACGACGCAGTCCTGATCTCCAGGACAGCAGCGGGATTACAAACCCCGCTAAAAGCATTTCATGACTTTATGCAATCCCAGGATTTGAGTATTAACAACTCAAAATCCTATGTCATGAAGGTAGGCCTGGGGTACAAAAAATTAAACACCTTTAATATAGATGGGGAAAAAATTCCTGTGACAAAGACATTCTCCTATCTGGGTGTCCTTTTGGACCACCAGTTGAATTGCGGACCTGCAGTACAGAGGAAAATTGGAGAGGTAACATGGGCTAATGCGGCCATACTTGATTTTGCAAGGAAAATAGGCAATACACCAGTAGCTGCATTGCTCCAACTTTATAAAGCAAAAAGTATATCTGTTGCGTGTTATGGCAGTGAGCTATGGGGGTTTACTTCCCCCAGAGGCCTGGAAATTGCAGAAAATAACTTCTTAAAAAGAGTTCTGAGGGTACCAAGGGGCACTGGTAACTTTACCGTTCATGAAGAATTAGGCATGTCATATTTGAGCGACAGTCTAGCCTTAAACCCTGCACTTTGTTGGCTGAACTGCTGGACAAATACTGCAATACCCTTAACCCAATTTTTTTTTTAAAGAAGCAGCAACTTGGGAAAACTGATCTAAAGTTCCTTGGCTTAAATATATTAGAAAGTGCTTAATTGAATTAGGATGCCCTAATCTTTTTACAACCCCTGAACTCATTAGAAAGACTGATGTTATCTCTGTGAAGAAGCTATTTCTCTCTTCTAGGTACTTAGCCCGGGAGGAGGCCGAATTAAAGAAAGACAGTGTACGGAAACATGTACTTGTAAAAACTTCTGTACATATGGAACCGTACCTGTCATGGCCCCTGACAGGCTATGACTAGGCGTGGGCGGAAAATCCGTTCCGCTCGCGGATTTTGCGGATTTTCGGGAAATCCGCAATCCGCGAGATTTGCGAATTTCCCGCAAAATCCGCAAATCCGCGAGCAGCGGATTTTGCTCGCACTGCTCGCACTGTTCGCGTGAGTTGGCGCCCCGCGAATAAGTGCAAAATTGCAGAAATACGATCTTGGCAAAACTGAAAGTAACTACTTACCAGGTTCAAAAGTTCAGGCACATCATTAGTAGCCATTTCCTGTAGTGCTTCCTGAGGGGCCCCTCCAGAGTTCAGTTGCCAGTTGAAACTATTATGTGACCCTGCTCTGAACCTCAGAATAGTTACACATATGCCACAAAGGTCCTGAATTACAGCTAAGGGAGACAAGCAGGAGCCAGGCTGGAAGTTAAAATCCATTAATCAGCCCCTAATTCATTATTGTCAGTTGGGGCAGGGCAGGTGTTGTAACTAATTTTGCAACAATGAAAGCACTTAGCAAGTGCAAAAGATCACTAATCAGGGCGCACTAAGGAAGCAGGTGCCAGCTAAAAAAATATTCTGTGACACATTAATCAGCCCCAAATTAATTCAGGTCACAACCAGAGGGTGTAGTGATGAAACAGAGGGTGGCATGGGTGGGCCAGAGGGTGGCATGAGTAGTCAGAGAGTGGCAGTGGTGACAGAGAGTGGCAGTGATGAAGAAGAGTGTCCCAAACAGGCTGGACACGTAGAAACAACAAGTTCGCAAAACTTGCGACCCGACAGGTAAGTTCGCAAATTGCGAAATTGTAAAAACCCTCGCGAACTGGCAGAAACACGGGCGAACACAAAAAAAAAAAAATCCGCAAATTCGCGGGAATTCGCGGATTTTGCGGATTGCGAATCCGCAAATCCGCAAAATTCGCGAACGCGAGATCCGCAAAATTCGCTCATGCTTAGCTATGACCATTTTTTACTCACGAGGTTCTGCCTGGATCTATTCCATCTTCTACTAGCAGTACCAAGGGGGGCCCATCGGGGCCAAGTGTTGCCATCTTGCGGCTGCGACGATAAGTCTCCGCAAGATTTGGCACACTTTTTATTCATCTGCCCTTTTTATTTGATACCTTGGAAATTATACCTAAAACCAATACTCAAAAAGCTGAATTTTGCACAAAATCGACCAGCACTTTATTATCTCCAACTACTAAGTAGTGATTGCACTTTATTTGTATGTAATTTTTTTAAACTTGCGATCAAATATAGGAAAAGCATGGAGGGATAATTTGTGTTCTTGTCGAGAGTTTCTCTTTTTAATTATTTAAACCTGAATGCTTTTAAATTGTGTATTCTGCCTATAAACTAATACTTTTTGTGATTTTTAGTAATATATGAATTAACTGTAAAAAAAATTGAAATGTGCTTTTATGGATGTTACTATGAACATTCGAATAAAGTTCTTTTGACTTTGACACTGGGATGAATGTATTAATCTCTGGGAATACCTCGTCTAATGTAAAACATGACCAATTCCTGGTTAGAACTTTGGCTATAATCAAATCATGACTGAAAATAGAGGACCCATATTTGGGATTAAAAAAGCAGCCTCTTAGAATAAAGAATCCAGTTCTTGAAACACCGGCTCAATCTAATGCAATAAAATACCAATTCCTGGCTCCCAAAGATGTGAGCTTGAAAATAAATCAATCATCTTTGAGGAAGGGTCCATCTTTGGATATAAATCATCCATCTCTGGTCACTGATGATGCGTCCGGATATGGTGGCTCAGTGGACTAATGCGTCCATATAGGAGCCTCTGTTTGGCCTCATGATCACAGGTTCAAATCCCAGTGGGTCCACTCAGCCTTTCATCCTTTTGTGGTTGATAAAACAAGAATCATTGAGTTGGATAACAATAAACATCTATTATTCAGCGCCAAGATACCCATCTGGTTGAAAGTGCGGTTTACAAATATACTTTATGTTGCTGGGGAGTAGCACATCCTTCCAAATGGGTAAATGGCCATTCCGAGGGGGGGGGGGGGTCTTCTGTTTCCTGGAGTAAAGGATAGAGATCCAGAAATAGAGGAACTTTTCTTCTTTTTTTTTTTACATTTCCGTTTTGTTTATTGGCCTTATCTTTTCTTTTTGTTTGTGTTCAAAATATTTTATTGAAAATTTCATAATGAGCAATAAACAAAGAGATACAAAAAAAATTATAAAATTATGACAAATTCGAACCATCTATTACAAAGAAATAGATGAACTATGAGGTCGATTATGATGGTGGACGGACCTGGGTCTGTCTGCCACCCCCGAGGTGGAGGGACCGTCCGCAGGGGCAGCGGCGTTCCCTCCATACCAATAAGGATGTGACCGCAACCCTGGCGGTCACATTACGTATCTGAACATTGCGGTGGGTGCTGCTTGACGCAGCACCCGCCGCAAGGTTAAAAATGCATGCTTTGCATTTGCTTGCACAACGCAGCAGGCACCACGCGGTGCCTGCCGCTTTGTGCATGCAAATGCAGGGGGTACCATAGGTACCCCCCATGTGCACCCCCACTCTCCCCTTCACCCTAGGGGCCCGCAAGGGGCCCCCAGAAGCAAAGGTCCACATGCTTTTCCAAGGTGGAAAAGCAGCAGCCGCGGAAAACCATGTTTACACACACATCCTAATTTGGCTGACGGTGTCTTGCAGACACGGCCACCAAATTGCGGTCAACACCCCGCGGATCAGCGGCGGATGGACCTGCCGTCCGCCGCTGTACCCACCGCCATCATAATCTGGCGGTGGGTGTTTTCTCTGACCGCGGCGGTGAATCCGCATCCTCCGGGCTGGCGGTGGATTCCACCGGCCCGCAGGGTGCAGATTCACCACAATCATAATCGACCCCTATGTCTGGGAACTGAGCATTCAGGATTCAGAATAAACGGGGGATCTCTACAAATCACAAACAGCCTCGTCTTTCCAGGATGAACCAGTGCAAATTGTGAAAGCATGAGCACATATTCCAGAGAAAAATTATTTCATAATAATGGACTGTGTTTATATTGCTAAGCCGACGCAAGTTCTGTGCAAGCACTGGGAAACCATTCAATTAACCAGGACATGCGAGCAGCTATCCTCTAGGAAGGATCCAGTATCAATAATAGCAGAATGAACACGCCCTCCCCTCTTTAGGTCTGGCGTTTGATACAGCTTTGGCTTTAGCTGTCTCGCCATGCTACTGTTTATCAAAAAAATTCATGAATAAAAATATTATACATACATGCAGGGCGTTTTGGTCAGCTGGCTTCATCCATTGGTCGGCTAAATTGTCGTACACATTTTGCATCCACCCACCTACAGCATATTGCAAAGGACAGTGGGAAAGTCCACTGTACCCATTGGCTTCCTTCACTTTGAGAGACTGCACAAAGTCTGTGCACAGGGTTAACATCCACCTAAAAGTAGTCCCTTTCTTTTTGATGGCAAACCTCGGTCAAAGTGTGTTTAATTTTATTTATTTATACTAACTTTAAATACAAGCGTTTTCTTTGCCTACTCTTCATGTGCCCACCTAGATGGTGATTTATTTTCTGTCTTCTCTTTAGTGTTATTCTTATACAGTGTTTAAGTGACATTGTAATATTATATCTGCATACAATGTGAGTACTTGGTTCGGGGGTGATTGAGATTGTTACCTAACTTACAAGCGGTAATAATAAAATGTATGGCACTAAAAGGATTGCTATTTTAAAATGGTGAATATTTTTTATTTTCAAACTTTTATTGCAAATACATGGCAGCCACGTTTAAGTGGCTCAGTTGTTTATTCCGATTTATTTTCGTGTAATATAATAATATCCATTGCACCAGCGTGCCAAAGCCAGACATATCGCTTTGCCAATGCTTGTTCTACTAGCAATTAGGATATTCACCAATTACTATTTTAGCACCTCTCAGGTCTAGCGCTTCGGGAATGTAATACAACAATTAATAATGATAAACTATTCTTATTATAGCATTAATAACGGACCAACTAAGTTAATGCTACTTAATTAACCAATCTTTGGAGGACTTATAATGCCTTGAACGGATTCAAAATGGTGACCCGCAGATCATTCCAGGTGTATGCAGGATTTTAACTCACTGAGCTATTCTCCTAGCAGATACATGAATATTGCTTAGGGTGTGGAAAAACTACTCAGAGCTTCTAAAAAGATGGTCGAAGTAGTGTAAACAAAGGATTTTTAAACAACTTGGCTATCATCTATATTTTAAAAGACATGTCTTCCTGAACCACAGGGGAGGGCTGTAGGAAGATGTGCTGTCAATTTCCCATAAAACTGAACTTGCAGACCATTGTGTTAGTAAGTGCACCTTAAATCCGGCCTCTGGTCCAGTGAAGGCGCAAAGAAACTCATGTGTTATTTGAAACTCAGAGAAATCTTGACCGCTTAGATCCCCTTCCCATCCAGTCATACAGCGCAATAATGGGCTACAAGCACCGTCGCATTGAATCCTGAGGTCTGTAACACTCAACCTCTCGTCACCTCACCTCAGAAGATTACCCATCATCACCTCACGAAGATCTCTGTGGAACTGAGGTTTATAATTGTCAATTGACTTTTGAGAGCCTGTCCTTTCTTACAGCCCGCAATCACTTTCTTTCAGAAGTTTTGGGGAGCCTGTCTGCCATCACTCTTTGAAGATACCATCTGGCCGTATTTACTTTTTCACAGAAAATGGAAAAGCACCTTGAAACGTTATTTGCAAGATAATCTAAATTAAGAATTGATCAGCCACTCTACTTCATCAGCTGGCCCAGTAAAGGTTGTTGTACTTTTAGTCAAATCTTGATCACAGATCATGCATTGACTATTTAGGTCTAACCAAGATCACAAAACCCTTGATCAGGGACCATGTAACTATTATTCAGGCTTAACCAAGATCACAAAATCTTCGATCAGAGACCATGCATTGATTAATCAGGCTTAACCAAGTTCACAATCATAGATCACTCTAAATACTGATTATTGATATCCCAGAGTTGGTTTGCTTCACCAAATGCTCACAGAAACGAATCTCCCTTGAGTTTACCATCTGCTTTGGGCTCCCTTCCTCCAATGCACACACCCTTGCACAAACATGCATGGGTGTCTGTGTGTTGTGTGATGGCAAGGAAAGGGTTTGTCCTGGAGAGAGACCCTTCCTCTACGAAATACTGTGCTTTGACATAATGTAACCCTTTCCCAACTTTGAACAGCACAGAACAAATGCTAAGTTACAAACCTGTACAGAATAACATGTTGCTATAACGTTATGTCTGCCACAAAGAGATGTATATTTTGGCACAAGTCCCGGTCTACCAATGTTCGTAGACAGGTATTCACATCAAAACCCAGGGGTGGTTGCAGGGGACCGCCCAAGTATCCCCTGCGAAACAAGGCTTGACGCAAAGTAGCATTGTGCTACTCAGTGTTACTTTAGGCTAATTTCCAACTCAAATCAGGATTTGCATTGTATAATAAATCCTATTACAACTCACGTCACTTTTGTGATGCTATCCTGGCATGAGGTGTTAATAAATTTACATCCTCACCTTTCAGTCGTATTCATTGATCTGCGTTGAAACCCAATATTGGGAATGGTAAAAAGTCACTGAGCCAGTACATGCAAAGATGTGCACAGAACAAATCAGAATTATTCCAATCAGTATGTATGGGTCCAAGTCATCAAAAAAAACATTTCTTACAAATTAATTACACATATTAAAACATCTTAGAATATTTTCACAGAATAATCATGCATAGTTAAGCATTTTATGATGTTCTTAAAGTGACCATCCATGTCATATACGGAGTCTAAACAAAAACTGAAACTCAACAGAATTGGTTTATACTCCGAAAGGCAACCCAAGAGAACTTAAAGACACGGAGACTATCTTAAATATCTTGTAGAGTGGAACTCTATTACTTTAACAGAGGCGCCAAGCCTCTCCTTTTCATAAAATCAATTTAAGTACAAACCAGATATTATTGTTCCTGATCTACAAAAACATCTGATGCAAAAAGAGGGAAATCATTTGAATTCTTAGCAAGTTTGTGTAGATTCTATTTCCCAATCGCAGAATGTTATCATGTGATTATGTGCCATCCCACTATCCTAGAACTTCAATATTCCAGAGGCAGAGGAAGAGAACCAGTCCCTCAGGATTAGGTTGACACATTGATACAGTCTTAGACAGACAATTCCCAAAGCCGCCCCCGACATCACGGCAGTCGGAAGAGCGCCTGATATGCAGGCTGTTATTCCGACCACCAAATTATGATAGGACAGGCGGTGTGAGGGTCGGAAGCTTTCCTTTTCCATTGTGGCTTGTGCTGCAGCCCAGGTAAAGGACCACAGCACATGCGAGAACAGAAAAGGACAATTTGTACACATTCAAGCACCGTGTGCCATGCACCATGTGGTGCATGGTACCCTGTTGCATGGCTGTGTGTGCCCTTGGGCTATTTTTCAGTGGCCCACAACAGAGGGGGGACCTGTTGGGGCCCCATAAAATTGTTTCTGACGGACTTTCCATGGAGGTGAGACCGCCATGAAAAGGTTGTGGGAAATGGTAATCATAATCCCGACAGCAGTGCCTGCTTGGCACCACTGCCATTCAGGTAATATGATTCATCCGCCGCCAGAAGGGATCATAAATCTTGTCGGAGGCGGCGGTCTTCCCCCCCCCAGTTTCTGTTTTGACCGCCAGCATCATAACGCGCAGTCGAACCGAGTCCCTGACTGTCGGGTGGACCGCCACCGACTGCCTGTCGGTGGCAATCAGCACAACATTGTAATCAGTCCCTTTGTGTCTTTGCACCCACAATGATCCAGCAACTTCCTAAAAACACAGGGCCACCTACTATTAACTGTATCAGAAAAAAACAGTGTCCATCAAGGTTTTATTTATAACAAGGAATTGCCAATGAGTATTCAATACATCAAAGAAGGAAACAGATGATAAATGAAACAAATAAAGTCCATGTATATTGAAATTGTTATCAAAATTAGTCTTTATAATTTCATAACAGATGTATAAAAGTTATTTGACTAAATAAATATGAGCACAATGTGTGGAAGTGAGCACATAGTTTTGGTCAAATAAAACAACCCAAATATGTGATCAACATAAATATGATGCTGATAGACTATATACAAGTAATTGTAGATGGCAGCAGTTTTAGTAAATGCCTTAGAAATCTGTCGCTGATCCCTTAGGAACCAGATACCACACACCGGTGAGGGAGGTAGCTTCCTTCTCCCAAGCTTCAGGATTTAAAATTAACTTCTCACAATCATGGGGCATTGGACTGGTGGACCTCCTGAATAGCCTCAGAGACCCCATCCATCAGAGATTACCTACAAGGGGATCTGACTCCCACCAAACAGGAGTGACATATAGAAACTGCAATATCCCTTCTCTTCTTACTTCCTCCTGACTTCTACAGGTTGGGTAGGCTGAAGATGTCCTGGCTCAGCAGGCTTAATAGTCTGATGTTGAACTTCATGCCTCGCCTGTTGTATTTTCTCCAAACCCTCCCTCTGGTCATCCCCAAATCTACTTGTATACCAATTCACACAAACATGCTTGACTTTGTGTGGGGAGGCAAGTCCCTGAGGGTACCAAGGGCATTACTATGCAAACCTGTAGCGTACTGAGGCTTAGGTTTTCCAGACATCCTCAAGTGCATCTTCACCTCACAACTCCACCCCACCTAGATTGGAAGTACGACCCCCAACGTCAAACCGTGGGTACAAGTAGAACAAGCTTTCTCCCCCGTTCCTCTTTCGGTGCTTTTGTGGCTTCCGTCATCAGCCTGGACGGGACCCCCCAGCCCCTACCACTGACATCCACCCTCTTGGCACACTGCACTGGCGAGAGGTGCGGCAGAGGCAGACATTCCTGAAGTGTCCCTTTTCGCACCCCCCCCCCTTGATGCACACCCCAGATTTTCCCCCAGGCACGGCCATCCCTTGCTCCTTTAGCTGAGACCAGGGCCAATCACCTGCCTTAAGAGACTTCTACGATGATGGGGATCTACAGTCATGGGAGGACCTGGTTGGTAAATTTGTGCTGAACAAACGAGAAACTTACTGGGTTAGTCAGGCACTCCACTAGGCAGGTAGACCCCCGGCTCACCTAGCTTTGCAACAAGATGAAAATCCCATAGAGACCTAGAAAGTGACTCAGTGCATCCCGCAAGCCATTTGGCTGCGCAGCACTCAGTCACTTTCAGATCACAGGAATGCAATATATTTACAATGATATGTCGTATTCCTGTGCTCTCCCTTGCGCTGCCGGAGCTGGCACCCTTGCACCATGGTGCAAGGATGCCTATGTCATGAGGAGATTGTTTTTGTGCAGGAAGGGGCACCTTCCTGCACGGAAACAATCCCTACAGGCATTTTCCTCTTTCAATGTGTGCTGTGGAATGCAGCAGCATTGAAAGAGGAAAAAACGAGGAGAAATGAAAAAAATTCTCCTCGTTGTGCCTCCTTACGATTCCCCTGGGGAGGCGTTGCATTCACCCGCAATTACAGGTTTACGATTCCTCGTAAATCTGGAAATGTGTCTGGTTCCATGGGTGTTGCTTGGGAACACCCACAGCAACACCCACGGAATGCCCCTTTCATGCAAACTGCTGCAAACTGCTGGGTGTAAAGGGGCCGTATTTACAAGGACAGGAAATGCCACGCAGGGTGGCTTTTCCTGTAAATATGGAGCAGGAAAATACGCCACTGGTACGAAAAGTGACATACTGGTGGTGCAGGGGGATTGTAAATCTGCTCCCTTATACTTTAATAGCACTCGCCGCAGAGGCATATCATGATTATACCAATACATTTTGAACCTTGCTCCCCCCAAGAAACATGCATATGTGCGGCAATGGGAGAAGGAGTTAGCCAGAGAGATTTCTGATGACAAGTGGGGTGCCGTATGACAGGGATCTGCTAAATCATCTCTATAAACAGGGGACGCCCTGTGAAATACTAAAGAGTTGGTACCTCAGTCCAGTTCAACTCACAAAGATGTTTGGGAATTACAGCCTCTGTTCTAAGGGGTGTGGCGAGCATGGCACATTTCTGCACACTTAGTGGCCCTGTTCGGTAATTCTCACATTCTGGGTCGAAGTCCTCCGCACGATACATGCCATTGCGAATGTCTTGTTACCACATGAACCACTCACAATCCTCCAAGGAGGCCCTCATGGAGATAGGCTTTTCCCCACAACAAATCCACTGGGGCAAGTGTTGTCCCTCCGGTTGATAGCCAGAAACCGGTCCTAGGATGCTTGATTCCGGTCCAGGGAAGACATGGCTTGGCAGCTCGGGCTGGACTGTTCCCAGGAGGCACAGGGTCAAGACTGATTTGCATATGGCCATGTCTGAACTGGGGTGGGGTGGTGAGCAAAATAATGATGGATTAAACCCAGATCTGTGACTGGGGTGAATGTTTTGCAAATGTGCAACATTCCGTCCATCATCTTGAGTGTTTTGCTGTCCCTCCAGTTCTAAGTAGCACGTTTGTGTGTGGCCCAGATGTGGAAACAGCCGCAAGCCTCTTGCTTGAACATGAAACGAGGAAAGACCTGGTCTACATATGCCATAGAAAAACCAACTGCAATTGTTTGTGACCAAGTTGGCAAATTTGATGTAAAATGGTACTCTTTCACTGCTTACATATGCCATTTACAAAGGGTGTGGTGGTGGCTCCATTTGACGATACCAAAGACTCTGCGAGCATCTGAGGTATACATTATGACCTCCTCAGACACAGACAGTAATTCCTCAGGAGCCAAACACCCAACTTGATTGATGCGACCGACTAAGCTGGTTTAAGGGGCCTTGAGGTATTTTTTTGTATGTAATGAGCAGGGTTGTACTAAGGGGCCGATTATGATCGCGGACGGATCACCGAGGATGAGGGAACGTCCGCATGGGCTGCGTCGTTCCCTCCTGTGCAATTAGGATGTGACCGCCACCCTGGCGGTCACATCCTCTATTTTTAACATTGCGGCGGGTGCGGCTTCAAGCTGCACCCTCAGCAATGTTAAAAATGCACGCATTGCATTTGTATGTAGAAAGTGGCAGGCGCCAAACGGTGCCTGCCGCTTTCTGCATACAAATGCAGGGGGGTACCATAGGTACCCCGCATGTGCACCCCCCCACACCCTCCCCTTCACCTAGGGGGCCCGCAACGGGCCCCCGCAGTGAAGATCCGTATGCTTTTCCACGGCGGAAAACCAGCTGCGGAAAAGCATGTGATTCCCTCCATCCTAATATGGCTTGCGGTGTCTGATAGACACCGCCAGCCATGTTAGTGCTTTTCCGCTGTGGCCGGAAGGCAACCGCGGCGGAAAAGCTGCGGACAAAATTCAAGACCCATCAGCCATCCTAATTTGGCGGTGGGTCTTTGGAGGCTCCGCAGCAGTTTTCCCGCATCCTCCGGGCCGGCGGTGGCTTCATCCGGCCCGGAGGATGCGGGAAAACCGCGATCATAATCGGCCCCTAAGTGTGCAACTATTGCCTTTGAGAAAAGTGTAAGGGTTGTGTTTCCCATACTTTGTTTTTCACACTGCTTCATCAGGAAATCTACTTTGTGTCATGCTATTCCTTTCAAAAAGCAAAATAAAATGTTTAAAAAAATTGATAATAGGAATCAGTACCAGCAACAATGTTCACAGAAAGTCATCATAGCTGTATTTGGTGACAGCATTTCAACTATCTGAATGATATAACGTTATTGTCAAGATGTAGTGGGTAAGTGAGCAGCTTGTTACGACCCTTGTAACGTGGCTGAAGGGTAGGGAGGCTAATCCCACCTCTGCCTTTAGAGGTGGTTCCACTTGCTTCATCAGTGTCCAGGAGAATAGAGAGCACCTATTGCACCTTAGGCGAAGGGGAGGTAAGGTATGAGGGAGAGAGAGAAAGAGGGACACAGATACCCATGTTTCCAGCAGGATGGTTGTTAGAAGACCTGGACTGGACTTTATGTGGTACAGGAAGGCACAGCATTGCATGGGCATACTATGACAACTGTTAAGAAGGAAAACAAGGTATCATGAGTATTTGAGTAACTGTACAGAACTCTATTATAGGCAAGGATGTTGTCAGAAGAGTGAAGGGGTTACCCAGTGTGTGAAGCAGCATCACTGTAACTAGCCCCCAGATAAACCAGGAAACATGTCTGAGAACCGAAGATGAAATGCACACCCCACTACCAAAAGTGTGTAGGTTGCCACAGCCAAAGTAGGGAGTTCTGTAGCAGGGTACCAAAACATGTTCCAGATAGTGAAGGCTAAACTCAGGGGAAGTAAAGAGGCTGTGAAAAATATATAGCTAATTTGAAAACCAGTGATTATTCCAAGACAAAAATAAAGTTAACTACGGGGAGTAGGTAGGACGGAAACTGAGGTAACCGATAAAGGGGAAAACAACAAAGGTCAAGGCACAGAGATACGTTTGCAATCTGTGTCAAGTGAAAGAGTTGAAAGAGTTGAAACAACCCATGTAGCCAGACTTAAGGGCAGACTTAAGGGCAGATTTACAAGCCCCTTGCGCCTCTTTTATGCCACCGTTGCGTCACTATTGTGACGCAGCAGTGGCGCAAAAGATGCGCCATGGTGCGGAGTATTTACAACGTGACGCATCTGAGAGATGCGTCACGTTGTAAAGCCCGGCGCCAGAAGTAGGCATTCCTGCGCAGGGGGGGTGTTCCGGTGCAGGAACGGCTCCTAAAAGTGGCTGAGTGAAATCTACAAGATTTCACTCAGTCACTTTTGAGGCCATGCTGCGTTAAAAGCCTGCGCCTGCTTGAAGCAGGCGTAAGGATTGATGCAGCATTGGACAGATAGGGCCCCCCAGAGCATTGCTGGAGCTGCGTCGCGCTTGCGTTGCAACTCCAGCAATGCGCCTCTTTTAAGGCACAGATGCGTCACGCATCTGTGCCGTTTAAGCCCCATGGTGCACCGCATTGTAAATGCTGCCCATCCATGGTGGCGCAGCCGTGACGCACAATGTTGATATGCAGGGATGCGCCCCTTATTGTAAATCTGCCCCTCAGTCGGAGGCTTACCGACCAACATCCCTCACCTGAATTCCATTACAATCACAACAGTCGTAATTTAAACCAGTCGGTCTATCCGGCTGGTGTATAACGGGCTCAAGGAGGCTGTCGACGAGTCGGACCCACCAATATATTCCTATATGGATGGTTTCTGCCGACGGGATTATGATGGATTCTTACATGCTTTTCATGTTGGGCTTCCCAACATGGAGAGCCTCTCGTAAAGCTGCTTTGGTGGCCCCTCGCAGGGTCCCCTTCTCCCTGCTGCCTCTGGTTGGGGGCCAAGGGGACACCTATGGTGCCCCCCTGTAAATCCCTGCACCTTGTGGCAGGCACTATGAGATGCCTGCCACACGGTGCAAGTATTTTCAGGGACTTCCATTTCTCTATGGGAGCTTTTGCTGCGGCTGGTTTCCAACAACCTCACAAGCTGCCATAGGGAAATGGGAGTTTGCAACAGCACCATATACGGTCGCATTGTAATTGCGCTTTCGGACCACCGACCCGAGGTTGGTCAGTCTCAAAACTGCAGGGATGTCAGTTGGAGGAAACTCCGACCAGCATCCAAATTAGGCTCCTTGTGGTGAAAGCCTGCAAACCCTGGAAGCCACAAAGCAAATCTACCCGCTTTTGACCAAGACCATCAGCATCGAAACATGGAATGTGAGGACAATGTACGAAACAGGTAAGACAGTCCAAGTGGCAGTGGTGTTAAAAAATACAAACTTGCCCTGCTTGGCATCAGCAAGACCATAAGGACACAGTCTGTACAGAAAAGACTGGCTCCAGGAGGGATTCTGCTTTATTCTGGACACAAGGAAGAGAGCACCCCACATACATCAGGGAGTAGCACTGATGCTAACACCAGCAGCCAACAGAGTTCTGATTGGATGAAAAGCTCACAGTCAAGAATCAAGTGTGACCTTCCGCTCAAAAAAGACAGGATCAACATGAATGTTATCCAGTGCTATCCCCCTACAAATGACAGCAAACAAGAGGAAAAACAACAGTTTTACAACAGACTCCAGTCCATCCTGGCGAAATGCCTTGAGATAGACATCACCAAACTGATGGAGGACCTCAATGCCAAGATTGCAAATGACTAACTGGGTACTAAGAAGTCATGGGCAGCCATGTCTTTGACAACATTAACAACCTGGACTTTGCGGATGACCTGGCCCTACTCTCCCATACCCATCTGCAAATGCAAGAGAAGACCAACAATGTGGCAGCCACATAAGCACAGCTTGGCCTCAACATCGAAATGGGAAACACCAAGGTTCTGAAGGCTAACATGGCCAGCACAACGGCAGTCACTCCTGCAGACAATGCACTGGAAGAGGTTCAGGCCTTCACCTACCTGGGCAGTGTCATAAATAAACCAAATGGTACAGATGCTGATGTCAAGGCAAGAATCAGTAGAGCAAGGGCTGCCTTCCTTCAGCTAAAGATGATCCGAAGCTCCAAGGACCAAATGCTGCAAACTAATATCATATTTACAACAAGGGGTGGTGAGGGACAGAGTCTCTGAATTAAGCAGAAAACTCTCACCCAGTCAAGAGATCAGGGCTAGATCCAACACCGTTTTTTAGCTCACTGCACCATCCCAGTTTCAGAACCTGGCTGTATGCAAATTAGTCTGTTCCTGTCCCAGTGCATGATGGGAACAGGGCAAACCAAACTACAAAAGCCAATTCTTACACTGGGAAGGAAACAAGCTCCCGGGGACCGGTTTCTGGCATTACAGCCGTCTTCGGCCCGGTTTGCTTGAATCCTGATGGTGCAATGAGCAAGGGACTCACATCTGAGTATACCCTTCCACGCTTAGGGTGGACAAAAATATTTACAACAAGGGGTGGTGAGGGACAGAGTCTCTGAATTAAGCAGAAAACTCTCACCCAGTCAAGAGATCAGGGCTAGATCCAACACCGTTTTTTAGCTCACTGCACCATCCCAGTTTCAGAACCTGGCTGTATGCAAATTAGTCTGTTCCTGTCCCAGTGCATGATGGGAACAGGGCAAACCAAACTACAAAAGCCAATTCTTACACTGGGAAGGAAACAAGCTCCCGGGGACCGGTTTCTGGCATTACAGCCGTCTTCGGCCCGGTTTGCTTGAATCCTGATGGTGCAATGAGCAAGGGACTCACATCTGAGTATACCCTTCCACGCTTAGGGTGGACAAAAATATTTACAACAAGGGGTGGTGAGGGACAGAGTCTCTGAATTAAGCAGAAAACTCTCACCCAGTCAAGAGATCAGGGCTAGATCCAACACCGTTTTTTAGCTCACTGCACCATCCCAGTTTCAGAACCTGGCTGTATGCAAATTAGTCTGTTCCTGTCCCAGTGCATGGTGGGAACAGGGCAAACCAAACTACAAAAGCCAATTCTTACACTGGGAAGGAAACAAGCTCCCGGGGACCGGTTTCTGGCATTACAGCCGTCTTCGGCCCAGTTTGCTTGAATCCTGATGGTGCAATGAGCAAGGGACTCACATCTGAGTATACCCTTCCACGCTTAGGGTGGACAAAAATATTTACAACAAGGGGTGGTGAGGGTCAGAGTCTCTGAATTAAGCAGAAAACTCTCACCCAGTCAAGAGATCAGGGCTAGATCCAACACCGTTTTTTAGCTCACTGCACCATCCCAGTTTCAGAACCTGGCTGTATGCAAATTAGTCTGTTCCTGTCCCAGTGCATGATGGGAACAGGGCAAACCAAACTACAAAAGTCAATTCTTACACTGGGAAGGAAACAAGCTCCCGGGGACCGGTTTCTGGCATTACAGCCGTCTTCGGCCCGGTTTGCTTGAATCCTGATGGTGCAATGAGCAAGGGACTCACATCTGAGTATACCCTTCCACGCTTAGGGTGGACAAAAATATTTACAACAAGGGGTGGTGAGGGACAGAGTCTCTGAATTAATCAGAAAACTCTCACCCAGTCAAGAGATCAGGGCTAGATCCAACACCGTTTTTTAGCTCACTGCACCATCCCAGTTTCAGAACCTGGCTGTATGCAAATTAGTCTGTTCCTGTCCCAGTGCATGATGGGAACAGGGCAAACCAAACTACAAAAGCCAATTCTTACACTGGGAAGGAAACAAGCTCCCGGGGACCGGTTTCTGGCATTACAGCCGTCTTCGGCCCGGTTTGCTTGAATCCTGATGGTGCAATGAGCAAGGGACTCACATCTGAGTATACCCTTCCACGCTTAGGGTGGACAAAAATATTTACAACAAGGGGTGGTGAGGGACAGAGTCTCTGAATTAAGCAGAAAACTCTCACCCAGTCAAGAGATCAGGGCTAGATCCAACACCGTTTTTTAGCTCACTGCACCATCCCAGTTTCAGAACCTGGCTGTATGCAAATTAGTCTGTTCCTGTCCCAGTGCATGACTTGTCTCCTTTCTGGTAAAGAATTGGCTTGGTAGTTTAGTCTGCCCTGTTCCCATGATGCACTGGGCCAGGGACAGACTGATTTGCATATAGCCAGGTTCTGAGCTGGGATGGGGCAGTGAGATAAATAACGGTGATGGGTCAAGCCCTGATCTTTGGACTGGGTAAGAGTGGTCTGCTCAATTCAGACACTCTGTTCATCACCACCCCCTTTTGTAAATCGATTTTGGCCACTATAGGTGTGGCAGGGTATACTCAGACATGAGTCCCTTTCTCACTGCTCCATCAGGATTCAAGCAAGCCGGGCCGAAGACGGCTGAAATGCCAGAAACCGGTCCCCGGTAGCTTGTCTCCTTTCTGGTAAAGAATTGGCTTGGTAGTTTAGTCTGCCCTGTTCCCATGATGCACTGGGCCAGGGACAGACTGATTTGCATATAGCCAGGTTCTGAGCTGGGATGGGGCAGTGAGATAAATAACGGTGATGGGTCAAGCCCTGATCTTTGGACTGGGTAAGAGTGGTCTGCTCAATTCAGACACTCTGTTCATCACCACCCCCTTTTGTAAAGCAAACTAATATCAGGCTTTTTAATACCAATGTTAAATTGGTCCTTCTGTATGGATCGGAAACAGGGAGGATAACAGTGACCACCACCCACGAAGTCCAGGACTTCATCAACATCTGCCTGAGGAACAACCTCAAAATCCAGAGGCCAAACACCATCAGCAACAATGACCTATGGCAGCAGACTTCCCATCTCCCTGCTCATTAAATAATGATGAAAAGATGCCGGCGCGGGATAGGTCCAGCCACAGCCCATGCAGGTAAGAGCGGTGAGGCAGAGTGGAGGGGGATTTCGACAGACGACGACAAGGAAAAATTAATTATTTTTGTCTGTCAAAATCCTCCCACCGCAAATGACCCCACCAGTCCTACCTGCACAGGCCACAGCTGGATAGGTCACATCCTCCGCAAGCCAGCATCAAACACCAACAAGCAAGCCCTGACATGGAACGCTCAATGGAAAAGGAAAAGAGGAAGGCCAAGAAACACCTGGTACTGAGGCCTCGAGGCTGACTATAAGGAGATGGGTTACAGCTGGAGTCAGATTGCAAGAAAAGCCCAGGACAGAGGTGGCTGGAGAATCCTGGTTTATGACCTTTACACTAGGAGGGGGGAGTGAGCATAAGTACATTAGTAAGCAGAACCAGGAACACAGGTGAATAGCAAACCCCAAGCACAGGATTCCTCTTATTAATAGGAAGGAAAGCCAAGCACCTGCCCATGCCCTTCGTGTTGCTTATGTAGACTTCGGGATTGTCTGATCCTGTATTCGATCCTTGAATCACAGGATTCTCCAATCCTGTGGTGTATCTTTAAATCCAAGGATCTTTCAATCCTGCAATAGATCCTCGAATCTTGCTCTAGCCTGCCACTCATACGTGGCATACAGTCATGGCCTTTGGGGTGCACACTTGGGGACAGGATTGACCTTGTTAGAGATGCATGGGAAGAGGGGGCTCAGAACTGGGCACTACATATCTAAAAGCCATAACCGTGGTGGCAAGACTCAGGTCATACGAGCCCGGCTGACATCCCGAGTGGTAATGCCCAGAGCGAGGAATGGAACGGACAGCCAATAACGCCTAGGACCAGAGGTGAATGGAAGTGAGCGCAAGCACTTGCAACAAAGAATGATACTTTTCTCATCAACCAAGTGCTATTCCTATGGGCCTAGGGCCCATAGGAATGAATGGGAAGACATTCTCAATTTGCGATTCTCAATTAGACAATCAAAATTGAGAATGTAATTTCAAGGGTGCCAGGGTGTCCTTTTGACACCCTGTTGCACCCCTGAAATTTGCATGTGTACACATGTGGCACACATACATGCCCTATGCATGTATGTGCGCCACATGACACTTTGAAAAATGCAGAAAAGTGTATTTTTCAAAGAAATCGCAAATTACCACCAACTTGAAGTTGGTGCTAATTTGCGATTCCTTAAGGCCAAATTGCACTTTTTCAGTGCTTCTTACATTGCATTCATGGAATAGCAATTTACGATTCCTTAACTGCAATTGCAAAATAAGGAATCGCAATTTTCGCGATTCCTTATTTTGCGAGGCAGTTTTGCTTTCATACATACCACTGAGTCAAATTGCGATCGCAAACGCCGAAATTCTGCAAATTTCGGCATTTGCAATTTCAATTTGGAATGATACATATGGCCCAAGAACTACTGAGAAGATAACATGTATGGAAATAGTTTGACTGCAAAACACGAATTAATGTAATAAAATGTAATATCCATAAATATGTATGTAACAACTGAGGAGGAACATTTTAACTATCAGACTAACATTGTCCAGCCAAAGGTTTACAATATTGTTTACATAGTTTGCAAAGAGCACAGAATATGGACATGTACCTATTATGCGAACACTTCGAGAAAGACAGGATCTTCTAAAACATTGTCTACCTGATATTTAGTTTTTGAGGGGGCTCTAAGCTTACCGCTATGTCCCCTAACAGCTGTTACATAGTTCTAGCAGCTCTCTTACTGCTCTCTAGCTCTTTAAAACGTATCTTCTAACGGGAGAGAGCATTCAGAATAAAGAGCTTATTCTCAAAACACAGCTAAATAAAATGAGTTTCTTAGGGTTTGAGTTCTGAAAAAATAAATTCATTAAAAAGCTAGCATCATTATAAAAAACGCAAAGATAATCTGATTACAATTCTGAGAGCTGTGCTCCCTGCAAGTGAAAATAATATTTTAATATAGCAAACTAATTAACACCATTTGAATAGAAGTGTGAAATACCAACCACTAACTGATGCAAGAGAAGCACAGCATGCAATTCGAATAACAATATGTAACCAACACTGGATCAAAATAAATAAGCGCATTCACTAATATCGTTACGACTACAACTGATACTCATGTAGATAATAGCACATAGGTAAATATACATGTGTAGTTTTACTCACTTGTATATTTACCACCACAGCTCATAGTAATTTTAAACCTTTCTGCTATTCATCATTGACAAGTGCAGTGTTACTTTGGTAGGTACAGACTTATCTGTCTCTAGACCCTGGAGGAGTCTCCTAAATCAGGGTTTACTACAGGTAACTTTTGAAATGTAGGCGGAGTGCCCCGCCACCGTAGCAGAGACCTCCCTATGGGAAAGTATGAGAAACATTTTAAAAGTTTATTAAACTTTAAAAAATTTATATATATTTTAATGAAAAAATATTAATGGGAAATAATTTTAAGGATTTATTGTGAACCTAAAACAAATAAAATTAAAGGTAACAGTCCATTAACTTAAATGTGTATAAAAATATTTTTAATTACAATATTTTTAATTAATGTAAACATTTAGAAATAATTTTAAAACACCCATGTATGGCATTTATTTTAGTATGTATTAAAATTTACTAAAAGTTCACGTATCTTCTAGCTACCATTAAAAGATTTGAAGGCAAGAGATCCCAAAAACTCCAAGCAGAAAAGGATTTGCAAGAACCAAACCTAGGCCCAAATGCATCATTGCATCCGTTTGCGATTCCTAAATTGGGAAAATTAAGGAATTGAAATTTAGAAATTGCAAACGGCAATGCATGAAAAAATCGCATTTATTTTTGAGATTCGATATTTTTTCTTAATTGCGATTCACAATTTGCGAATCGCAATTAAGGAAAACCCTTCCCATTGATTCCTACGGGCCAAAAGGCCCATAGGAATGAATGGGAAGGCATTCACATTTTGAGAATTTCAAATTGCGATTTGCAAAATGTGAATGCAATTTCAAGGGTGCAGGCGGGCGTCCAAAGAACCCTCCCTGCACCCCTGAAATGTAACTTTGATTGCAATTTACACACACACATGCCCTAAGGGCATGTGTGTGTAAATTAAAACTTTTAAAAATTTACCACTTCCAAATTGCGAATTTACAAATAAAAAATGATCATGCATTGCATTTAAGAAATCAGAAATTGAGATTTCTTAAATGCAATCGCAATTTTAGAAATCGCAACATGGTTGCGATTCCTAAAATTGCGAAATGCATGATGCATTCCAAATTAGTCAATTGCATTCGCAAACGGACGAAAATTGCGATTCGCACCGTTTGCGAATGCAATTGACGTTGATGCATGTGGGCATTAGTTTCCTACATATTTCGAAGAAATGCTGCACCACCCTGGATAGGAAATCTAGTTTATTTATAGACACTGTTGAGACTAGCTTTAGCATAGATAGCAAGGCACAAATGGTTACTTTTCATTCATGCCAGAACCCCAGGTTTAACTGTTCGTCTCATTCCTTCCTGTTTATTCCATAGAAATTTTCTCTGATTTCAGGGGAATGTGTTATGAACTGTGGAAATCTAAATAAGTATAGGATAGAATTCAAGCAAGAAACAGATGTAAAGCCAGTCAAGGAACTCCTGGACAAAACCGGACCCTCCGCCATGCACAGATCGATATCCTGAGCATTTTCTATGACTACTACAAGCGCATATATCAGACATCAGAGCAGGATATACACAGGGAAATATCCCAATTCTTGCACCCCATACCAATGCCTTGCATCCCGACAGCGGACAAGGATGCTTCGGAGGACAAAATTACGTCCCCAGGAGTCGTACAGGACATCAGAGCATTAGCACGTAACAAAGCGCCCGAATAGACTGTTTCCCCTTAGAATATTACGCTACCTTCTCAACACACGTGACCCCTTGCATAGTAATGATGTACGACACAGCATTAGAGAAGGGTGAACTCCCAGGCTCGCTCAGGGAATCCATCCCAGTCACCTTCCCAAAACCGCATAGAGGCCCCACAGTCCCAGCCTCCTACCGACCCATAACACTGTTAAATGCAGACTGTAAGATTCTGGGGAAAATATTAGCGGACCACTATGTCCAGGTACTCCCACCCCTGATACACTCAGATCAATGTGGTTTTGTTCCGGGATGCAACACCTCCCAGAACCTGCGTCGGCTGTTCCATATTCAAGACAGAGTGAGAGCCCCATTCCCTGATACAGCATGCCTCATCCTAGACCTCAAAAAGGCCTTTGATACCCTCTTATGGCCGTATCTATTCGCTGTACTTCGCAAGATAAGGGTGGGGCCCATCCTGATGGCATACACACAACTTTTATACAAGGGTATCACCTCAAGAGACCGGATGGGCAAGTACATCTCCGCCTCATTTTTCGATAGAGCGGGGCATGAGACAGGGGTGCCCCCTATCACCCATCTTGTTCACGCTGGCGTTGAAACCCCTGGCGGCACGCCTGCATCAAGGAGGTGGAGCTTGGGGGTTTCCGATAGCAGACACTATACACTGTGTCTCCCTGTACGCAGACAATCTTTTGGTCTACGTCCAGGACCCCACCAGTGACTTAAACCCGATCTGGACAACACTGCGGGACTTTGCGAGGGTCTCCAGTCTGCGCGTCAATTGGGATCATTTGACGATTTACCCACTGAGTCCCCACCTGGCCCCACTGGATATTTCAGTTGGAGATCAGCAACTCACCTGGAGCACTGCCGCAATCAGATATCTGGGGTAAGACTATATCACTCCTGGAGGACATATACAAGGGTAACCACGCAGAACACTAGCAGGGATAAGAGCAGCGATGAGCTTCCGGAGGACATTGCCCCTAGCCCCCATAGGCCGGGTAGCGCTTGCAAAATGATTATGGTCCCCAGATTACTCTACCACTTTGCCAACCTCCCAGTAATACCACTGCGCCCTTTCTTTCGAGAGATGAACACACTCCTCACCTCCCTGATATGGGGCGGAGTGAGACAGAGGGTCACTTTGACCACCCTGTACTTACCGACAGACCAAGGGGGATTAGGTGCCCTGGCTTTTGAAGCGTATTTCCTAGCGGCTCAACTTCGTGGTTATCACACTCAACAGTAGAGCGTAACGTGGGGGAGAAAATAATCTGTGACGAACAATTACCCCTCCCGGCAATTTGGCGGTTACTAATGCCAGGTACCAAGCCTGTGCGAACCTATCCGATACAGGTAACTTTTGCCCGACAGTATATGCAAAAAATCCATTGCATATCTAGAGGTACACCCATGTACTCCTCCTTGTTACCGTTGGTGGGATTGCCCAGACAAGAAAAATATTTCACTACCAGCACCCTACAGGTATGGACACTCACTTATCAAGATGGAATCCCTATTCATAGTTGGCCAACTTAGAACATATGACCAAGTAGCAGACGAGTATGACCGCCCGCCGGGACCGTTCCTGCTACACAGACAACTGTAAGATAGTGGCCGCCATTACTGGACCCTAGACCAAGGAGAACCCCTGACGCGCTCAGTATTACATGCAATTCTACTCAGGGGAGCGGGTAGACATTTAATTACCTGGCTCTACAAAGCTGTCAGGAAACTACTTCTGCAACCGCTGCACACATTACGTCAAACATGGGAAGAGGACATGGGACGGGTATATCACGACAAGGAATGGGAGAGGGCACTTGAATACACAGAAAAGGTGTACAGGAAAGCTTGATTCAAGAACATCCAATTCAGTATTCGCCATCGAGCATACCTCACACCGCAACGTCTCCGCCGTTTTTATCCCGACACGCACTTTGCATATCCCCGCTGTCAAACCCCAGAGGCAGATATTAGGCACATGTTTTGGGACTGCCCCACGATACAACACTACTGGCATACAATCAACAGAGCACTTTGAGCAAGGAAAAATCTTACGGGCATATCCACTTGGGAGGAGTGTGCCCTCTGTATATTCTGCAGGCGGAAATCCTACAAGGTACAGTGCCGTTTTGCATCACTAGCCCTCCTTTAAGCAGAAAGGTGATTGGCAATGAATTGGCGAGCCCCGTCGGGGCCAGCCGAAGCGGCCTGTGTAGGGGCAGCAAAAATATGGGGCAAAGCGAAAGAAGAGGTACTGAGTGAGGAGGAGGTCAAAGGAACACGAAAACATCTGATATCATTGGAGTGGGCACAACTGCTACACCAATACACACACGAAACAACACAGGCGAATTCGCCTATGGCCTCCCAGACACAGTCCACACGCTCACCTCTCCTGGGCTGAAATGGCCCAATCACCAGACCAAACGTAAGCATGTAACGCTGACACCATGGGAAGATACTACTTGGACACCAAATTACTCTGAAGGAATGCGCCAGGAACAAACCCCCTTCCCCCCTACACCTGCCCATGTACATCAACACATCGTGTAAAGATAGTATAGCTGGCTTTCTACGGGACACACCAGAGCCCAACTTAGCCTCTCCCACCTGCTTTCCCAGTTTACTCCCACACGTTCGGACCACCAAAAGTATATTGGTAGTTCAGGAACCGATTTCAACACACGGAAACACAGACACCTTACATTACATGTCACAAAACAGTGATGCTGATGAGAGAACGAAGTAGCAACTCCCGGGTAGGGGCCATCCAACAGGTTACGCCCCAATGCAAGAGACACTACAGATGGGAAATCGGACCATATGATGCATATAACAAACATTGCTGTATAGTGTATACCGAGTTTAACCTGTAAGGCCTCTGAAAGCTTCGCGGTACATTGTAAGCTGTAAAATTAATGCATGTGTAACTCGATATACATGACCTGTATCACTCTAACGTGTGTTTTCTGAAACGATAAAATTCAATAAAAAATGTAAACAAAAAAAAAGTATGGGATAGAATTGCAAAACTCTTTTGCAAACCATTGAAAAGTTACTGGCTCCCAAGTAGGGGTGGCAACTCATATTGCAAAAGGAGGGGTTGCCTTTGGATCTTTTCCCCTTTGTGAATTGGGGTACAGTTTCCAGGGGCAATAGGGAGTGGCCTAGGGGACCACTGCCAATGTCAACTAAACAAGTGAAAAATGTTTTCTTTAAAAGAAAATAAAGAGCCTAAATTTCTTTAGAGAAATTGGCTTTTCAACCCAGCCATGCGGATCGGGGTCTGCTGATCTGTGCAGGTCACTGCCCCTAATTAATATTAATTAGGTAGGTCGAACTGCGACCCACTCTGATTCCTTAATTTACAAGCAGGCATAAGAGTACACAGGTTGGTTTACAAAATAAGGGGTCCATTAGGATATCGGGTGGATTGCCTCCGCCAGGGTGACGGTGGCCATCCGCCCGACAACCACTCTTGTTTTCCCCTCCGCCAGATTAGGAAGGCGGAGGGGACAGCGGCGGATGAAAAGACCGTCCGCCACTTTACCGCTGCGGTCGCCTTGCGACCGCGGTCTAATAGATGAATATGGTGGCGGTGTCCAATGGACACCGCCAGCCATATTACGATGGCAAAATGTGTGGGCCTTCCCGCGGCGGCAATGCTGCCATGAAAAGGCATGCGGAGATTGCTGCAGGGGCCCCCTGCAGGGCCCCCAGGTTGGCAACATTGTCGGGGTGGCACATGGGGGGTACCCATGGTACCCCCCCACATGTACATGTGCTAAGCGGCAGGCACCGTGCGGTGCCTGCCACTTTGCATGTGTGAATGCGTCAACTTATGTTTTACATTGTGGCAGGCGGTGCAGAGAGCACAGCCCGCCACAATGTAAAACATATAGAATGTGCCCGCCACTGTGGCGGGCACAACCTAATACCCACAACGGGACCCCCGCCCTTATGGCGGGCGGTCCCGATCTCCGTTAGGGTGGCGGGCGGACAAAGTCCGCCCGCCATCCTAATGGACCCCTAAGTTTCTCATCGCAAATGACGGCCACCGCTTTTTGCAACCAGAAAAATAGTACATCTGGTCCTAAATGATTCAGACACTCAGAGGATGGATCACCTTTTAACATCTTGTTCTCTGTCTCACGCTCTGCTCCCTTCAGTCGCTTTATCATCACTTTGCTACTGGCATTAGACCTGCTGCCAACATCAAAGGAACTCTCCTTGGATCTCAGACTCTGCAGAACATGCTTCAGTATTATAAAAACAGACACCACTAGTGATCAATGTTTTGCATTAGTGAGAATGGCACCAACAGGGTCTAGTTATCCTGAACTGTTTAATAAAATATTGCAAACATTGCTTAAGGTTTTCATTTATCCTTTCTGTTTGACAGTGGATTAAATTAAGCTGAACCACCTGGCTCCATGTTCAAAAACTAGAAGGCTTTACAGTTCTGATATAAATGATGTCTTTGTGGCTCACAGAGGTCCCTGGAATTTCATGAATTTCATGAATTTCATGAAGGGGATAGAGTTGAAAATGTGTTACTATTTTAAGGGTGAAGTAAAATGTTAAAAATCAGACACTCTAGCATTTGTTTTTTTAAAATAATGTTTGGTAGATGTAATTACAAGTTATATTTAATTAACATAATTAAAAAAGCAATACAAGTTTCAAATTATAATTTAATGTTTCATTTCAATTTTAAGCTCTTACATTTTAAAATAATAACATATATAATTAGCAATTTTGTATAATGTCTAAGTTATATATATATATATATATATATATATATATATATATATATATATATATATATATATATATATATATATATATATATATTACCTACTGGCGGTCACCAGTAGGTAGTTATAGGTAGGATTATTTTCAATAGGGAAATCGCAACATTCTATTGGGAATAACTTTGGCGCCGGTTGAGGAATCTGTCTGAAAATTTCCTCAAATTTGCCTCCCGGCGCACCGGTCCTTGCCTGAAAGTTTCGGAGGGATTCGTCAAGCGGGGGTCGAGAAAAAAGGGGGGCCCCACAACATGTTTTCCCCATGTTAATTTCCAAAGGACGGTCGACCTCACTTTTAGCCTGAACGGCTGAATGGATTTCCACGAAACTTAGCAAAATTGTAGGGACTGGTAGCCCGATGTGCCTTTGCTATGTCTCAAGATATGTGCTCCAGTGGATTTTGAGTAATTTAGGTTAAAAAAATCATATATATCTATAAGCGTGCCTCGGTACACGCACAGGGGCGCGAACCAGCGCGCTACGCGAGTTCGCGCGCGGAAAGCTGATTGGCTCTCGGGTGTCTGTAAACATTCCAAACAGTGCGGAGCGGCCTCCATCTTGTGTCTCGGTAGGATTGAGACACAACAGGTGGCAAAAACAAAGAGGGGAATGACCAAAAGGGGGCAGGATAGACCCCCCCTGATCCCCTAGGTATGATGTGGGGGCCATAAAATTTTTCGATATGCGCGGGGGGAGCGCCCGGTACGCGCACCGGGGAGCGAACCGGGGAGCGTACCGGGGGGAAAAAGAATGACAGAGTTTTATAAAAATGTAGCCTTTTTTTTATAGATTGGAGGTTGTTCTGAAAAGAACTGTTTTTTTTCTTCTTTTTGTTGATTTATATTTTTTAATGTTTTTTTTAACATTTTGTACTTTTTTTGGCTTTTATGAACTATTTTATATTTTTTTTGTTATTTTTCCGGGGAGAAACAAAAAACAAGGAATTGAAAACGGCTCAACTGGAGCAATAAAAAACAGGAAAAAAATATGGATTTTTGGGGCATTTGTCGTTGTCACCAGCACAGTTGATGAGCTTTATGCTTTGCTCACCATAGAAGATGGTTTTCCTACAAAAAATACAAGTGATCTTGTATTTACCAAACTGGGGTTGAATTTTTGGGACCATCTCTCTTGTCTCTGGTCCCAATGGAGTGGGTTGCTTTCTTTTTGAGGTGCTGGGTGAAGATTGGGGAGGGTTACTGGCCAGTTCTCTCACCTCTGCCGCAGCATAGTTGTTGGGATGCTTGCGCTGCATGTGGCGAATCATGGTGTTATTGCCAAATGAGTATTTTTTGTTAGGGTTCCCCCTTGAAAGTTCCATGTTACAGATTAGGCAAGTTACCTTTGGCGCATTCACCTTTTTTTGGCCACTTGGGATGGAAAAAAACTCCCATACAATGTGTGGCTTTGGCCTATATGGGTATTGTCTTCTGGCAGGAATGTCCTCCTCCCCTCCTCTTCCTCCTCCTCCTCTTCCTCTTCTTCATCTCCACCAGTGTGGTGTTGTGGTGGTCCTCTTGGTGGTGGTGGTGGTGGTGGCTGAGATGCTCCTGCTTCTGCTGCTACTGAAGCCATTTTTCAGTCCAAAAAAGTACAGAGAGGTCTTTCAACAGGTCTTCTTCACTCAAAGTACAAAGTGAGAATGAGGAAAAAAGGTGGGGGCTTTCATCATTAGGAAAAAAAAAACTGTCCTGAAGCAATGAAAATTGTTCATTTCAGGTCACATGACCAGGGCTTTCATCATTTGGAAACCAAAACTGTCCTGCACCAATAAAAAGTGTTATTTTTAGGTCACTTGACCCGACGCGCTTACGCTACGCGCCCCCGGTGCGTCGGATGCTTACGTTGCGCGATGGTATGCGCTCGAGTGGTTCTGGGTGCGTTTACTCCGTGCGTATCACGCGGACGCGGCTACACGTTACGCCACAATGATGTTTTCGTTCGCGGAAAAAGCGCTAACGGGACGCTCACCGGTACGCGCCCTGGGGCGAGTCGCAAGACTGCGCTTTCCAGTGCGCTCACCGGGACGCGCACCGGGAGCGCTCCAGGGCAAAAAAAACAAACCATGAACAATATACATAAAAAAAATAGTATTACATAAATATACATTATAGGATTCATTATAAAAAATATTACATTTCATAGATATAGAAATTTGCTATTAAAAAACCTATGAAATTCACTGAAAAAAACTAAGGTTTCACACCAGTTATAGTTAGGAATTAGCATTTAAAAAACCTATTAAATTCACTGAAAAAACCATAGGTTTCACACCAGTTACAGTTAGGAATTAGCATTTAAAAAACCTATTAAATTCACGAAATGACATGAGCGATGTCACTGACCATGTCATGAGTGATGTAATATGTGACGTCATCAGCAGTGCATTGCAGGCGCGCAAGTTATAGTGAGTCCAACTAACTATATTGTGGGAATTTCAATGGTTTTATGTCAGTAACATTTTCAGCTAACTATAACTGGTGTGAAACCTATGGTTTTTTCAGTGAATATATATACCAAAGAGCCACTACTTTTTCTATTTCAACAACAATTTTATTGTATGTAATCAATACATTAATAGACAGGATCATTAATTTCAGGTCCACTTGGATCATGCATTAAGCTTCAGCCTGTCGACAGTTTTACTTTGAAGTGACTGCACTTAGATGGGTATGCAGTATTCTATTCAAGGAGATATGCCTGCGGTCCTTTGGTCGTCTCAAATCAGCCACTGGGCATATAATTGAACTTGTACACACCACGCATGAAGGTGCTCAGTTCTATTGAAATAATGTATTGTCAATTTGAGAAATACAACGTTCCGACTCGGAACATGTTCAGACAATGAGCATACTGTTACTAGTACCATGTAAAGATGTCTGCCAAAGTGACCGCAACCTGTGTCCATTGTTTATGTTCATTACCAGACTACTGACCACATGAGCACACTTTTTTGTAAACTTCAACTTTATTTAAATTGGTTGTTTTTCACAAACGAGTTACCCGTGAGCAAGGCGAGAGGTTTACTCGCCGAAACGCGTTGGGTTTTTTGTTCCGTTATTGCCGTGACTACATGCTGGAACGTTAATGGATAAATAAATCGAATTGAAGCACACGCACTGTTTCTGTGGATTTCTAACAACACTGGATGGGAGTGCATATACACAGCGGCCGCTGTGTTTTTGTGGCAAACAATATATATATATATATGTATATATATATATATTTTTTTGTACAAAGCTGTGAGGCGAAACGCGTCTGTTGGAGGGGTAGGGGGTCTGTAATAAACACTTTGGAAACCGGAGACCTGCATGCTTTCCTTTATCGACATCGTAATGGCTGCCAATGTTTTTTAAATATATATATATATATATATATATATATATATATATATATATATATATATATATATATATATATATATATTTATAAATCAAAACAATTCAGCGCGGGCTAAAACAGACAAAAGACCTCTTCTCCTTGTAATAAATTCTAGCTATTTTTAATAAAGCGCCATCACACCTTGAGTCGTGTTAGCAGTGGTGATTTTAATATCAGCAATCACAGAGTGGGTGCTCTCCTCGACGCTTTTCGCTCCGCATATATATATATACACAAAAGAGAAGCAAAGAACTCTGGGTAGTTCTCAAGTTTAGGTGGAAGGAAGCTCCTGTATAGAGCACCCTCAACAGAAGCGATACTCTAAATTTGCTCACCTGAAATGTCTGCTTTTCTATCAAAGTTTTTAAGCATAGGATTAGCACAGTGCCATCCACGCCGAGAAAGAAAGGGACAAAGTATTTTGCCATTTCTACAGCAACGTCCTTAAACACAGGAATCACACAGTGCTATCCATGCCAAGCTGTTAGATGACAAAAGTTATCTACCACTCCATGCACAGTATTACAGCTTTGGATTGGTAAAATACTATCCAAGCCAACCTGAAATGCGTAAAAGCAACCCCTGCCACAGTGTTTCGCTGTCATTACAGCTCAGCAATGCCGAGCTGTTAAATGACAAAAGTTAAAAAATATATGTCTTTAAATAGAAAATCACAATAATGTAATTAATGTAACATTATTTCTTATGGAGTGTTAATATATTTCTGTTTCTCTGTTATTTTCTATGGTAAAGTGTTGCAGTAGCTGAAAGTGGCCATTAGTGGTGCTAGACATACTCCAAGGCTATGCTGAAGCACTTTTACACCTATTTTCAGACCTTTATGGCTGTAGTAATTTCATCAGAGTAGTTTGCGAATAGCAATGGGCTTATTCTTTTGTGGGTGGGTGTATAGCATGTCCCTCATCAAGCTGCACCTCATAGTCTACTAAGCCCCACCCATTTTTGATTACATTTTCCTCAACACTCCCCTGGTCCCGCCCACGTTTACACCTAAGTTGTATAGTTACATGTGCGGAGATCTCTTCCCCACTGGTGGAAATCTGTGCATAGCAAAGGTAGGAGAGTTCTCCACCTGGTGGGTTATAAATAGCATTTTGGAGTATGTGAGTAGTATTACCTTAGTACCACTTACGCACGACACAATACAGTTTTTGAATGGGCCCCACTGCCTCAGATGAGAGTTAATGAACAATTTGAAAAACCTCAGGGGAAGGATTATCAATGAAGCAAGAAGAAAGGAGAACTGCATGTGTGACGGCTAATTTCAGCTTTATTGCGCCAGACTGCGAACATATATACCACCATTCTGCTTCTAAGAAATAGTTTTGCCACGAGGCTCGATGTACACCTCTGCAGGCTCATTTTGAAGCACCACGGGGTATATTTGTGACTTTTGTGGCGTAGGGCAGCGCAGCAAGAGATGCACCGCATTTATCCAATATGGCGCATTCTTGTCCTTTTCCCTTGCGTTGGTGCTATTTTGGCAGCCTGGCGCCAACGCAGGCACCATGCACCATGGGGCAAGGGTGAAGGGTGTCTTGGTGCATGCAGGATTGTTTTCGTGCAGGACGAGACATCTTCCTGCACAAAACCCATCCTCAGAGATATTTTCCTCTTTCTATGTGTGCAGCATTCTGCAGCACACATAGAAAGAGGAATTGACGAGAAGAAATGCAAATATTTCCCCTCTCTATGCCTCTGTCTTTTTGGCTCATTCCCAGGTATACAAGGCCTGGCAAATCTGGGAATGTGTCAAAAACCATGGTGAATACCCATTCAAAGCTCATGGAATGCCTGCCCAGGGCAGAGGAACGAATACTGTGATTTCCACTGCGTTGCATTACTCCAGATCTTTGAGGCACTCAAAGCCATGCAAAGTGGCTTTACGTAGCTTCAAGAAGCTGACTTAAGGTTTGTGTCACTCTTGCCCCACGTTGCATAGTGCAAATGCGACGCAAACCAGGCCATATACAAGGCTCCAATTGCTGTGTTATAACATTTCATCTGAAACGGAGGGAAATGTAAGTTTTAAGAGGAGATATTTTTTTCTTTGCAAAGCAAACCCGGGAATGATTTAAGCATTAGTTTCACGATAATGAGCAAGAGGGAAAGAATCAGCAGCCAATTCAGAAGCCGGGTTCTGACTGTAAGGCTTAGAGAACTTGACCTTGTGGGGTCTGGTGGCAAGATATCTGAAAAATATGACCAGAAGATAAGACCAGGTAACTGGAAGTGAGTCCAGCCCCAAAATCAAATCAGAAAAATGTAAATGCCAGACAAACAATGTGACACACTTAGGGGTCGATTACGATGCCGTTAGGAAAGGCTCAGAATCGGATTCAGATCTTCCAAATCTGATTTGAAACCCATCTTTGTTCTGAAAAGTTTCCGAATGAGCGATTATGATGTTTGTAAAGTGGTTGGACTTTCTGACTCGGTTCCGGATGGCATTCGGGGGAACGGAGTCATTCGGAGCAGACTCGTACAGGTCAATGGACCGTGTTTCCAACCAAGCGATTACGATGTCAGATTCAGACAGCTTTTCCAGATCGGTTGTTCCGACTGGATTGGCTGTCGCAATCTGACTTTGGGGTCCATAGCAGCGTGCACGATTTCCCCCAAATACCCCTTTCTTCAATGGGAGCCTGTGTATTTGGTGGCTGGAACACAGGCTCCCATTGAAGTTAATGGGAGTCTGACCGAATCGTATCCGGAAGCATAGTAGTCGGTCGGTCGTACTCCCCAGATCCGATTCAGTCAGAAACCATTCTGAGACTGATTCAGGCCAAGAGTGGAACAAAACCCTACGAGACTCTGCAGCTGACACTCAGAAACAGTAGCCTGAAGATTAGAATCAATTACCTCTAGAAAGATGTCAGCCTTGAGGGAGATGGGTGAAATAAAGTCTTAGCATTGCAGTCCAGTTCAGGGTCCAGTGGGGCGGTAGATTAAGTGACTGTTAACAGTGGAAACAGCATTAGGGGATGAGCGGAAGGCCAGGCATTCTGACTCAGAAAATGGAGTCATTTAAGAATAGTAGCTATCACTAAATTGTTCAATGCCTCTTGCATCGTAGCCAGTTCAATCTGTGCAGCATTTCTGTATGCTGTGGGGGGAGGAGGGGCTTGAGCAATAACAAAAGCAGAAAGTGTAAACTAAATAAACATTCTATAAAGTGTTCCACGTTCCAAGAGCTTCTGAATTACTTAAAAAATGTAGGGTTGTTCAAGTCTTATATTTGAAGCTATTTTCCCAGGTAATGTGATATACTCCAAACTCTATCTGCCATACATGGAATGTACCCTCTTTCAGACTTGGACATAGACTGGATGTGCACAGCTCCTTGAGCACCGCTTTACATGTAGCTGGTGTTTAGTAAGGTTACACTGTTGGATTCATAAATAACCCAAATAAATACTTGCATGGAAATCAATGAATCACCATGGAGATGTGAAGGACTGGGTTCTGCTAAGACCCAGCGGTGCCAGGGATAACACCTAAAACCTTCGTGGGTAACCTGTTCCGGCATACAAATGACAGAGACACGGACACTTCCTTCGGCGTCAAAGATTCGAGGTTTATTACTGCAGGGAACACAGAAGTCACAAGAAGTACAGCATGTGTAGGTTCGAGGAGTCTGATTCAACTTGCCTCTGTGGGTCGCTCCTTTTTCTACAGTTTTCACTCATAAGATAACACGGTACACAAAGGTTTATAACTCGGTTCCCATCGTAAAAACCATAAGGGGTTACTTTCATGTATTCAAGGCCCGGAACATAAGTACAGAAACGTTTGGTGGTTCCCAACTGTAAAAGCCCATCTTCCCACCATTAGTACATTCCAATCAGCAGTAAACAAATCGAGGAAGGGACAGAAACAGGTGCAGAGGAAGACAGAAACAGTGGGGAGATCGGAAAGGGTGTAAAAGGGGTGGTATCGGGAAACACGAGTTGCAGGCATCAAAGGGGACGTGCTTAATAGATGCACAACTAAGACAATAGAGCGGCACGGCAAGATGAGCCTCGAGCGGGGCCATCTGCCTTACAGTGCCATCCCCCTCATCATAAAGACACTTTCAAAGGAAACGTGTCTTCCGCAAGAGTTTGGGAATCCCAGGGTCGCGAAGCGGACAGCGTCCGTTCGCTGGCTACTTGAGGGCAAGAGACAAAATGGATGCCGCATCTAAGATGGAACCCGTGGGCTCGGATGTAGAAACCCACGAAACAAACGAACGGCTTAGGCTAGCACAGCGAAAACGCGTACACCCACTAAACTCGTCATTTGCGGTTCATATATACCAGACTCGACCATATTCGTGCGAGTCGAAAACATCACTTACGATCGTCACGGAACCTCAGACGCTCCTTTTGCCCTCATGTAGGCAAGCACTAGTCGGAATCATATTCGATATTCATCAGACCATCTAGATGCTGCTGTAACATAATTCTATCCATCAGAGTTCCTTTGGTAACAGGCGGCTGTCTTATACACGTCGTAGCACAGAGGCCACATAAGGCAGGACCACACTGCACACAAAGACAACACGTGAACAGGAATGCCACAACAGCCCCGATGATCATCAGAATTTTCCAACCCCAAGTCGACATTAGGCCCCAAAACCCCCCAAGTAGCGTCCAATCCCCTACGTCCATGTGTATGGACTCAGAGATCTTATGCAACTTCGAAATGGCTTAATAGACAATCGGAGCGTTATCTGGAATGAAAATACAGCAGCTCGAATGCATCACCTTACATACTCCACCTCGATCTGCTAGGACAACGTCTAAAACCATACGGTTTTGTAACGTCATAAGCCTATCCGCCTGTAGCTCTGCTGTGATATTACCAAGGGCACTGGCAGTGATATTAGCTGTCGATTCCACCACTCGGGTCAACTGTCTCAGGTTCCTACTATTGACCATAGGTCCCCAAAACAGAAAGAAACCCTTGAAAAAGTCTCCTGCCTCTTGACCGGCAGTGTCCTCTTCGCTAATCACGCCCCTCACAATTCGAGTCTTGTGGTAATCGGAGGCGACTGTGAAAGTCGGTGGCAACAAATTTGCAATATAACATGTGCCCGCAAAGTCAAGGGGCAACCATGTATATGCACGATCATAACAGACAAAGTACGTACCCTTGGCAGTCAGAAACACAGGGGAAGAGAGCATCGGTAAGACGTACGTCTCGGAGCAAGCACTCTCTCCAAGATGTGCTCTCGGGCTTCGGCCACGACCATTTAGACAGAAATTACCAAGGTGGGGTACGATCCATATTGGAGACGAGCTTTTAAGCTGTCTTTCACCCACGAGCGCACTATACTCAGCCTCACTCAGATCTTTGTAGGCTCGCACCTCTTCCTCTGGGATGAGGGACGGCTCATAGATATCCCTATCTAAATCAGCAATCGCTATGGCCAAAGGCTTGTGGTACGGACCTGGACCAAAGTGCGGAAAACGTGGCTCTCGATTGGGGTAGGAATCTAGTGCACTTCGAAACATTGTTTGGAATGCTCGAGCTGAACCTTGGGAACTATAAGGAAGGACCAAGTATGGAATTCCCTTATCGGTGGTATGTGGCATTAACCCACACACCCAACAATTGGTAGTGTTAACCACCAACTGATGCTGATGAAGGAGCTGAACAAAGGAATTATTCATAAATTCCGCACGTCTAACCTGCTCGTGTTGAGGTAGGATGTGGAAGGAATGAGGAGAAACAGTGGATGTAGGTTTAGGTTCAGAAGAAGGGGTAGGTGAGGCAGAAGGCAAGAACGACTGTATCACGTAGTACACCCCACCCACCAATAGCGAAGAAATAGTTAAAAACAGAAGGAACACTTGAAACATGAAGCATTTTGTACGAGTAATTTGCTGCAACTTGAATCTTTGAGCCTGAGCTTTTTCCAAATCCACCAGCTTAGAGAACACCATCCTCTAAAACCGTCCGCAACGTTGTTGACGCACTTCGTTCTGGGTAGCAGTAGTCAATCCCCTGGAGTTCCCAGGAACCGACGGCCTTCGACCTAGTGTCAAGACCTACTAACCAGAAGGAAGTTCCCGCGCGGCCTTACGGTCCACCCGGATGTAAGGTATTTTCTATTTACAAATATATATATATATACAAAATCTCCTAGCTGTGGAAGCAAAACACATATATGGAAACAAACTCACAATATTACAAAAACCACAATTATACGAATGTATTGAGACTGAATGGTGTCAATGGGGTAACGTAGATGTAAAAGGGGAAAGCAAAAGCTTTTATTAGTCTCTGGTATTGGATCGCAGAAAGTAGCAGCTTTTCCCAGGACGTGTCTGTTCGTCAAACAACTGATCCGATGGTGGGACAGAGTTCTGCTGATCAGTCAATTGTTCAGATCTTGAGCTTTTCGATGGCAAGTGTTCAACAATGTCGTTCTGCTGCACTGAGGGCTCTCCAACAGGCTGAGCGTCGCTGAAAGGGACGAAAGTCTGCACAGTTTCCGTTTCGGACGAAGCAATGCCCTTCCTTACCCACGAGTCTGCTGATAAAGGTATAGGTACCTTTTTAGTATGGGTGGCGTGCACCCAATTTTTCCGACCTTCCAAACGAACAGCAGTCCTCGTGGCAAGGAGCACTTGGTAGGGTCCAGTAAAGCGGGGTTCAAGATTACGCTTTCGTCCGAAGTTCCGCATTACCACCCAGTCTCCGGGCTGGAGCTGGTGGCCGGACCCTCCGTCTGCGTCGGCAGTGCTTCAAAGACCTGTTGGTGAATTAACCTCAGTTTAGCAGTCAGATCATGCAGATAATCGATCAACATTGGATATTCAAGATCAGAAAACACACCAGGCCTATTGACCCCCCAAACATTTGCAGGACGGCCGAACACTATTTCGTAGGGACTAAGCCCTACTCGGGAGTGTACAGTCGCCCTAGTTGACAGAAGAGCTAGAGGCAAAGCGTCAGGCCACGAAAGACCAGTCGTAGCCTGAATCTTCGCCAACTTCAATTTGAGCGTACCATTGTACCCTTCAACCAAACCCGCTGACTGAGGATGATTGGCGCTATGGAATTTTTGAGTAATTCCAAGGCCCTTACACACACTCTTCATCACACTCCCCACAAACTCACTTCCGTTATCAGACCATACAATCCGTGGCATTCCATACAGAGGAAAGTATTCCTTCAGTAGGATTTTCGCAGTGGACAGAGCAGTGTTATCTTTGAGAGGGTAGGCTTCAATCCATCGGGAGAACGCGCAAACCACAACTAAAATGTACTTCAGGTTATTACATGGCTCCATATGAATGAAGTCTAGCTGAATTACCTCAAAGGGACATGAAGGGGGAGCAAAATGGCCAGGAGGTGTAGGGGTTCCCTTTCCAGGATTGTACATCATACATATCATACAATTCTTAACCAATCTCTCAGCACACCTTGTAATACCATCATTCTTCCATACCGGGGACAACAACTTGCAGATACCTTTCGCACTAATATGTGCCAAGCCGTGTGCCATCGTCACAACAGCTAGTACATACGCATCTGGCAACATCCATCTCTTATGTTCCGACAAATCGATCCAACAACCATTCGCATCCAACTTTCCCGTACTCTCTTTCCACTTCGTCTTTTCAGTCTCGGTGGCCTCGTTCTGAATCGCTTTCACACTCTCAATAGTGTCCTCACACATACCAGTTTCTGTAGGCCACCTAACCGAACTCGTCACATACATTCTCGTGCTAAGGTTCCGGGCAGTCTCCTTAGCAGTCTCATCCGCAAACGCATTCCCACGAGCAACATCATCTGTCACCTTTCGGTGCGCACTACATTTAACAATCGCCACCTGCTCAGGCAAAGTAAGTGCATCCAAAAGATCATTCACAAGCTGTCCATGTTGAATCTTAGTGCCATGCGACGTCATAAAACCTCTCTCTCGCCACAATCGTCCAAAACTATGTGCGACGCCAAAAGCATATTGGCTGTCGGTAAACACATTCACCCGTTTCCCTTTCGACAACACACACGCTCTAGTCAAAGCAATCAGCTCTGCCGCCTGGGCAGAATTCTGATTCAATCTCGCAGCTTCCACAACCGTACTCAATGTTACCACAGCATACGCGGTCGTCACATCACCATTCGGCAACTTAAAACACGACCCATCCACATACAAAGTCCCGTCGGGATCTTCCAATGGTGTATTTTTCAGGTCCACACAACCTTTTGTTTCTTCCTCCGTTCGTAAGTAGCAGTCATGAGGTGCTACTTCGTCTGATTCCATACTGATTGGCAACAAAGTCGCCGGGTTCAGGACATTACAGCGTTTTATTTGAATGTGACTTGCCAAAAGCGTCAACTCATAACCAGACAACCTTGCGCTCGTCAAGTGCTGAGTTTTCGTACGATTCAAGAGAGTGTCAACTGCATGTGGAACCATCACCGTAAGCATATTATCCATGACCAATCCTGCAGATTGTCGGATGGACACCGCAGCTGCCACTGTTGCCCTCAGACAACTCGGCAATGCTCTTGCTACTGGGTCCAAGGTCGAGGAAAAATATGCACATGGACGCTGCTTACCGCCGAATTGTTGCGTCAAAACACTCAACGCACAACCTTCCCTCTCGTGAACGTATAGTGTAAACGGCTTACTGTAGTCAGGGGTACCTAACACAGGAGCCGAACACAACGCGTCACGTAGTTCAGAAAAACTTTTCTGACATTCTTCCGTCCATGGCAAAGGAGTTGGAACATCCTTGCATGTAAGAGCCACCAATGGTTTCGCTAGCAATGAAAAATTTGGAATCCATTGCCTGCAGTATGACGTGATACCTAAAAAGGCACGCACATCTCTCTGAGTTGTTGGCACAGTCATTCGAGCAATCGCTGCAATTCTCTCTGGGGTCAACCGTCTTCCCTCCTTTGACAATAAGTGACCTAGATAGGTTACTTCTTGGCAACAATATTGCAGTTTAGAAGGTGACACCTTGTGATGTAAGTCACAGAGATGTTGCAACAACGACACCGTAGCAAGTTTGCAAATGTCCTGAGTATCTGCAGCCACCAATAAGTCATCGACATATTGGATTAAGGCCGCACCGGCTGGCAACACAAACGCATCAAGTTGGCTCTTCAAGGCTTGACTGTATATCGAGGGACTCTCACAGTAGCCCTGGGGAGCACGTTTAAACCTGAAGCTGCGGCCACCAAGAGAGAAACCGAAAAGGTCTCTACTTTCCTCAGCAATCGGAATGCTAAAAAACGCATTTTTCAGATCGATCACTGAGAACCAAGATGCAGAGGCTGGAATCAGAGTTAGTAGAGCCGTAATGTCAGGCACCACAGGGAACTGAGGAATCACAATTTTATTCACCTCCCGTAAATCAATAACAAAACGATAAACAGGAGGCTTAGATGGATCAGTACGCTTCAGAATGGGCAATACAGGACTATTGCACACGTTTCCCCGTGTCTCCTCAATGACGTCTTTCTCAATCAAATCGTAGATGATTGCCAACAGCGCCCGTTCACCATCAAGGGAGATACGATACTGGGGAATACGTGGCAAACGCACATTAGATTTCAAGTGAACAACATAAGGGGAGATGTCAAGCAGGCCCACGTCATTGGGACCTGTCGCCCACAAAGATGCAGGAAGAGAACTCAATTCCGGTGGAAGCTTATCGATGGATAAGTACATAGGAGAGATAACTCT
This sequence comes from Lissotriton vulgaris, assembly GCF_964263255.1. Classification (NCBI taxonomy): domain Eukaryota; kingdom Metazoa; phylum Chordata; class Amphibia; order Caudata; family Salamandridae; genus Lissotriton; species Lissotriton vulgaris. The sequence continues at coordinate 44,935 of NW_028245601.1, read as the reverse complement.
CTCACCCAACGTAAGCTTTACTCCCGCAGGAGAACAATACAAAGTCGCATACAGACGTTTTAGCAAATCCAGGCCCAAAAGATTTTCACCACAACCAGTAGTCAAAATCAGCGGAGCTTTCAGCTCACGAGGCCCAATTGTAAGGGGCAAAGGGCACTAAACCGGATTGCTAACAGGGGCGCCAGAGAATCCAACGGAAACATTTGTTAAGCCAGACAAAGGTGCGCCAGGGAGTTTCGAATGTATGATGGAACTTTTCGCTGCACCAGTGTCCAACAGAAAAGGCTCAACGACGCCCGAGGTGGCAACTGCGACGTAAGGCCCTCTCTGATCGACCGGAACTGATACTACTCCCTCTCTTTGTCTATGGCTGTCCTAGTAATTACCATCGTCGATGTTGTGATCGACGTAATAATCGTCTACATTATACTGAGCAGATCTGCTTTGTGATGATCCACGCTGATCAAAACAATTGTTAGAATCGGAAGAGTTATTGGAACGATCAGTTTGAACACCACGACCTCTACCACGTGATGCTTGTTGGGGGCCGCTACGACCTCCTCTAGACGAATTACCGCTGTTTCGATCACGCAAGACTGGACAATCGAATTTCAGATGACCCTCGTTCCTACAATAGGCACACTGATTGTACCCCAATGAAGATCTGTCAGAAGAGGAGTCATTTCGAGATTGTGACCTATTCGACTGAGACTGCGATCTATTCCGCAGTTGCGAATCGTTCTGATTCGAACGTGGAGGATACGCTTGCTGCAACAGCACTTTCGTTTTGAGCTCTTTCGTCTTTTTATCAGCACGATCATTTTCTTCTTTCTCTCTATTCTCATAATATTGTGCCGTAGCCAATATTTGAGCAGAAGTAGAAACAGCCCACGCACTCTCAGAATTTCTCAATTTGTTGGTTAAGTCCGATAACAAATTAGACACAAATTTGTCCACGAACAACCTCTGACCTCCCTCAGTACCCATATCCTGACCACTATGATCGATGAATGCCTCCTCAAATCTCGTAAAGAAATCAGAGACACTCTCGTCCTTCTTTTGTTTGCAAGCGGACAACTTGTCCCAATTCACCTTCATAGCTGGCATAAGCGTTTTCATTAGAGTGATAATTCTCTGGGGCAAAGCCGTAATCAGCTGATCGGGCTTGGCTCCGCCAACTTGCAAGGCATCAGCAGCCCGTAATGCATTCCAATCACCGCCTAATTCTGCCGCATGATCTTCCTGACGACTCTTCGCCCATACCGGTTGCGGCACGACATTGCCAAACAGCATATCGATATCGGCAAGATTCATCACCGTCGCATCCACTAATTGAGACAATTCCTTATAATACCCTGCAGGATTTTTGCGAGGGTCAGGCAAAGATTGCTTTACCTGCAAAACTTCGGATCGTTTCCACGGGAGGTGTATCCACACTCTCTGGAAGAATGGTAAGACCGGGGGATTAGCACCAGGGTTACCTGGCATATACACTGGAGGAACCTCGCACATGGGATACTGCCCAGGCGCTTCTAGCGGTCCCTCAATATCTTCTACAAACAATGCTCGAGGCATTATAGAAGGACGAAAAGACAGCAACTGCTCGACAGCACGTCGAACATTGCTACCCACTATCATTCCACTCGCAAACTGAAGCTGGAGGTTAGTTAGAGCAGACATCGTTTCATCCGATGCATCAACTGATATTTGGTCTCGCAAAACCTTGCACATTTCCTCAAACACGAACCTCTGAGTCGGTATATTGAACTGAGAGAACGTATCAATCACCACACGTGGTGGATTCCTAAGGGGATATTTCATCCAAGCCATCGCCATATTATATAGACAGTCACGTTCCCTACTACCGGGAAGTTGACTTCGTCTCTGGGGACCATCGGAACCAGCGGACTCAAGAATCGGTCCTAGAGAATTGAAGAAGTTAGCAGCAACAGAAGGGACACGACGTCCAGTAGACGGGGTAGTAGAGTAACCCAATGGGGTAACAAGAGAAGTATCAGAAACAGAGGGAACAGCAGGAGAAACCAGAACAGTAGAAACAGCGGGAGCAGGAGTATGAGGAAGTACAAGCGGAGGAGCAGTAGGGACGGAAGCAGGTAGAGGAGCAGGAACGGGTTGAGGGACAGGTTGTGGGACAGGGGCAGGAGGAACCACAGGAGTTACAGTACCCTGTACGTACGGAGGTGGTGACTTCATGAGATAAGACATTAAGGGGTCCTCTGTACCTTCCTCCTTTTTATCCGTATCCGCCGGTAAAGCGGGATAGCACTTATCTACAGACATACGCTGCAATCTATCAAAAACTTCCTTTTCCTTTTCCTCCTTATCGCGCTGGAACTGCTCTGCGTTTCTTACCGTAGTAACAATACCTTCTCTCTTATTACGTTTAATCTCCTTGATTTCTTTCTGTTTGGCTTCTTTACGCCACAACCGAAAGGAATCAAACATGGCCAGCCTTGATTTTCTCTGAAACAATTTGGCTTCAAGATTGTCTAGAATCGGGGTCTCAAAACTACCATGAGGTGGCCAACTAAGGGCACCGTCTTTTTAGTATAGCGAACCCAACACTCATTGAATGTAATTGGACCTAACCCGTGCTTACTGTACAGTTCATAATTTGGAGTTCCAATCGGAGGTATCGGACGCGAGTCCTCCAATCGGGAATCCACACCACAACTTCTAAAACAACTGAACAAAGTACTACGGCTAGGCATCGTGCACACTAACCGAGTTTCACAAACGTCAAGGGTTATAGGATCACAATATCCCTACAAAGAGCAAAACCCTCGGTTTTTGGCGACTGCAGGCGTCAAATATCACAACAAAGAACAAAGTACCAAGAACCACAAATGCAATCGAACCATGCAACAACTAAGCACCCACAGCAAAGGACTCTGGGAGTGACCCACAAATACTTAACTCAAAGATCAATGGCGTCACCAGGAAGGCCCGTCTATCGTCTCGCTGTACCAAGGTCTACGCCAGGCGCCAAAACAGGTCTACAGTCAGGGCAGCAGTCCGTCGCAGCCGTCAGGAGGCGGGGATCTTCGCGGGAAAAGTCGTCGGGCCACTTGTTTCGACAACAGGATCAATGAAGCGGGGTGCACCTTCCCTTGGAGATTTCACACGAAGTTCCTCACGATCGTCGGGCTTGGACCGGTACCACTGATTAGGCCCCATGTTGGGCACCAACTGAAGGACTGTGTTCTGCTAAGACCCAGCGGTGCCAGGGATAACACCTAAAACCTTTGTGGGTAACCTGTTCTGGCGTACAAATGACAGAGACACGGGACACTTCCTTCGGCGTCAAAGATTCGAGGTTTATTACTGCAGGGAACACAGAAGTCACAAGAAGTACAGCATGTGTAGGTTCGAGGAGTCTGATTCAACTTGCCTCTGTGGGTCGCTCCTTTTTATACAGTTTTCACGCATAAGATAACACGGTACACAAAGGTTTATAACTCGGTTCCCATCGTAAAAACCATAAGGGGTTACTTTCATGTATTCAAGGCCCGGAACATAAGTACAGAAACGTTTGGAAGTTCCCAACTGTAAAAGCCCATCTTCCCACCATTAGTACATTCCAATCAGCAGTAAACAAATCGAGGAAGGGACAGAAACAGGTGCAGAGGAAGACAGAAACAGTGGGGAGATCGGAAAGGGTGTAAAAGGGGTGGTATCGGGAAACACGAGTTGCAGGCATCAAAGGGGACGTGCTTAATAGATGCACAACTAAGACAATAGAGCGGCACGGCAAGATGAGCCTCGAGCGGGGCCATCTGCCTTACAGTGCCATCCCCCTCATCATAAAGACACTTTCAAAGGAAACGTGTCTTCCGCAAGAGTTTGGGAATCCCAGGGTCGCGAAGCGGACAGCGTCCGTTCGCTGGCTACTTGAGGGCAAGAGACAAAATGGATGCCGCATCTAAGATGGAACCCGTGGGCTCGGATGTAGAAACCCACGAAACAAACGAAAGGCTTAGGCTAGCACAGCGAAAACGCGTACACCCACTAAACTCGTCATTTGCGGTTCATAGATACCAGACTCGACCATATTCGTGCGAGTCGAAAACATCACTTACGATCGTCACGGAACCTCAGATGTCACACAAACGGAAAGGTATTCAACCTTCCTGTAAAACAACAACAATATATTTAATCATTTTTATTAATTCATCATTTTAATTTGCAACAAAACACCTGACCCTTTCTCTTCTGACAGCAGTAACTCTGCAGCTCTCGTTTTGACTTGAATGTCCCCTGATCCTAATCAATTCACTTGTCCCCATTTGCTCTTTAAAACACTTCCACGGGCAGAGCCACATTTCTTAATGTTATCTAACATATAAGAAGATCGTGCTTTGTGAGCCCCATTGATAATAGAATTATAAACTACAGGTTCATCAAATACACATTTATTCCCAAATCCAATATTTTTTGAATTTTCATTCAACAAGATTTTAGTCTAATGGGTTATTAATCCAGATGCTAACTTCACTCTTCTCATCTTGTCTCTTTCTCATCCAGTGTTTTTTTTCTCTTGTACAAATCGCCCATTAATGAAATTACAACTGCGAAAGCTGTTTTAGAATTGTCAACCTGTGAGCTTAATTTTAAAAAGGGGCTTTGACTTTAGTTATAGAGTCTCATAGGAGTGGACGATATTCGGGGCATATCATCAAGGCGCGAGATAAAATTATCGCCGCTTTAGCGTCCGTTTTTGGGTGAAAAGCGGTGATAATTTTATAGCCCTATCAGCAAGGACACGCTAACGCGTGTTCCTATGCACTGCGCCGGTTTCCCTAACGCCCATCTTTGCAACGCCAATGTTTTGCAAAGTGGGTGTATCCTGCTAAACTAACGTGGACAATGGCGCTAACAGACATTTCTCCAATTATCAAGATAATCGCTAACCTGTGTAGCGACGAGAACATGAGCGCTAACCACGCTTATCGCACGTCTACTTACGCCTGCTTGAAGACTGACTAAGGCATTATGGTCTATGGGTGGTGGATCATAATGATTAGTCCACCCTGCCCTATTATCAACGTATCGCATATTGCTGTGCGATTATCGCTGGATTTCCAGCGATAATCTACTTTCAAAAGACAGTATACGAGGATGGAAGGGAATACAATTTGAAGAAATGCTTATACAATTTAAAACTTAATGGGAGGCTCTTTAGGAATAGTATCCACGGATTTCTTAATTCTCAGTTAAAGCATGTTGTCCATCAATAGTTCTTATTGCATAAGATCTGAAGTTGGCATTGATTTAAAACTAGACGGCCAATATGTTGGAATATTTTCTGCTGTTCACACATCTTATACATTTTCCAGCTACAATTTTGATTGTTTTTATTATAGTTACTTCTCACATTGCTTGAATTAGGAAAATAATTTGATTTCTATTTTCTAGTGTTCTTGTGTGTGCCTTTCTATTATGAAAGAGAATTTTAGTTCGGCGAATCATCCATGTGATCTTTTATAGAACTGGTCATTACCTCACACATCTAACTCAGAAATTGCTCAGTGGGTTGCGGGGTGCTTGCAGACCACTTGGCTTCCTGCTTCATGTTGACAATTCTTCAGTGCCCGTCGATCTAGAAATCCTATAGTTGTATTTTGGAAAATTCAGAATACTTCTCACCCAATTGCCTTATTGCAAACCATCCCACAATGCACCTTACTCTCAAAAACCAACAACTCCCTTGTGTAGAGCCTGTTTGCCCTCCTAAAGCAGTGGTCAAGAAAATGAGCAGTCCCCACCTTTGTGGTCACTCAAAACTGGTTCTAAGGAAGATTCCCTCCCACTGGTTTTGGTGCCAGCCTGACGGGGGGAACAAAAATGTGCTTTCCCCCAGGTCTCATCTTAACTTTACTTGTGAAAGAGCTGCTCTTTACAAGTTAATAAAGATCCAGAATCCACCCTAACTGGTTTTCCTGGAGGGGGAGAAAGAACACATTCCCACACCCAGGCCATTGCCCCTGCTCCACAACCAGTTTCACGACTTATTAGTGGCACGTATTGGTTAGGCAGCTGATGGAGTGCTAATGCCTTCAGGAACTCCAGGCAGGGAAATGATAACCTTCTAAAAGTCACTTTTCCAGAATGTAATCTAAATTTACAATTAGATTGGATTTTAATAAAGATCTAAAATAGCTGTTGAATCATAATTCTTGATAGTCCCAAACTCAAGATAACAGAAATAATATTTCAATATGTTCCCTAGGTTTCTCATAGGACAGCCAGGGTCATCCACAGTGAAAACAGTATTTGGGATCTTGTCACTCTACTGTGGTAATTATTTTACCGTATCATTTTTCCATATAATTACAAGTTCAAGAATAGCTCAATAAAATGAAAGGCAGAGTCCGGGGTGTCTGAGTCTGAAAGGGCTTTAATTCAGAAATGACTCGAGTCAATGGAGATCTATTCCATCAATACAAGGGTTCGGGCATGCAAGGGAAGATGTCAGGAAAGATGTCAACGATTTATTCACAGTACATGACATATATAGTAAAATGACACAATAGCATTGCATACAGTAGGCGTGACTAGTGAAATGTATATGATAAGAACACATGTGCGTAGCAAAAGGGCGTGAACATGGGTGTGCACAGAGGCATGAACTAGAAACGTCACAGAATAGTGTCATAAGTGGGTGGACGCTTAGTGAATTCTTGCAGAGTCAGCTGAATCCTATGGCCAGGATGCGCGCGCAGCTACTATGACGTGTGATTGACGTGTGTCTAGAGGAAGCTAAGAGTCTGACTTTTAACACTAGTAGAAGAGACATAAGTCTGGCATGTCAGATCGACCTGTTCCTAAAACATATCTGATATCTTGTGTTTGGAGGATGTTTATACTGGAGGGAAAGGTCTTTCGGGCAGAGGCTATGCTACACTGAATGTATGCGTGTCTAGGTGCAGATGCGCGGAGCCAGGGCCTACCATGGTAACGGAAGCAATGAATTACATGAGGAGGACAGGAAGGCTTTACCCTTTACTCTGCAGCCGGGGAGCTGTTTACTTATTTTACTAGACAGGAATGTGTTTTCGAGGAGGCTGAGCTGGCTACGCTGATAACTTGAAGGCAAAATACTGTTTTTGGCAGGCAGAGCAGGCCGAGCCGGGCACCGCTCGCTTGGCAGGAAGTAAGACAGAGGTCAGGGATGCATGTCATCTCCACGTTGCAGCTCTCGGAGACAGAGACGGGAAAAAGTGGTTCAATGGCAGGAATCAGGGCCTAACTCGGCAGAGCCAGGAAAACGTGAAAGTGCACCATGTAAAGACGGTGGCACGGCATACTTAGGAACTGAGGTATCAATCCATTCATGGTGGATCTGATAGAGGACATGTTAACGTTGGACGCAAATGTATTTGCGTCTTCAAATTCGGTTGCGGAGGGAAGTTACATGCACTTTAACTCGTACATGGAGACGATGGGGTACTCGTTAGGGGACATATCTGACCATAAAAATTCCAATTACCTCATTCCCTCCTTGTCCCCTACAGACCCATTAGGATATATCTATTATCATGAGACCATCTATCTGTTCGTATAACATCATTTGTTCTTCTTTCTTTAATCGGGAATGGGAACGTGAACTCGAGCGGGGAACACAAGCTGTGGCGCACAAGCCGCAAATCGCTGGCCCACATTGAAGACGTAAACAGCAACTGAATACAATGGCCAATATAATCCCTAGGAATGACAATAGCTTCCATCCCCAGGCTGTTACTACACTCCAGAGCCAACCGGACCAAGTCCAGGAGCCTGGGTTCTGGTGTAAGCATGGGCGGAAAATCCGTTCCGCTCGCGGATTTTGCGGATTTTCGGGAAATTCGCAATCCGCGAGATTCGCGAATCTCCCGCAAAATCCGCAAATCCGCGAGCAGCGGATTTTGCTCGCACTGCTCGCACTGTTCGCGTGAGTTCGCGCCCCGCGAATAAGTGCAAAATTGCAGAAATATGCTCTTAGCAAAACTGAAAGTAACTACTTACCAGGTTCAAAAGTTCAGGCTCATCATTAGTAGCCATTTCCTGTAGTGCTTCCTGAGGGGCCCCTCCAGAGTTCAGTTGCCAGTTGAAACTATTATGTGACCCTGCTCTGAACCTCAGAATAGTTACACATATGCCACAAAGGTCCTGAATTACAGCTAAGGGAGACAAGCAGGAGCCAGGCTGGAAGTTAAAATCCATTAATCAGCCCCTAATTCATTATTGTCAGTTGGGGCAGGGCAGGTGTTGTAACTAATTTTGCAACAATGAAAGCACTTAGCAAGTGCAAAAGATCACTAATCAGGGCGCACTAAGGAAGCAGGTGCCAGCTAAAAAAATATTCTGTGACACATTAATCAGCCCCAAATTAATTCAGGTCACTTGAGGCAGGGAAGGTGTGCTTTGCTTTGCCGAAAATAATGTACACTGGACAACCAGAGGGTGTGGTGATGAAACAGAGGGTGGCATGGGTGGGCCAGATGGTGGCATGAGTAGTCAGAGAGTGGCAGTGGTGACAGAGAGTGGCAGTGATGAAGAAGAGTGTCCCAAACAGGCTGGACACGTAGAAACAACAAGTTCGCAAAACTTGCGACCCGACAGGTAAGTTCGCAAATTGCGAAATTGTAAAAACCCTCGCGAACTGGCAGAAACACGGGCGAACACAAAAAAAAAAAATCCGCACATTCGCGGGAATTCGCGGATTTTGCGGATTGCGAATCCGCAAATCCGCAAAATTCGCGAACGCGAGATCCGCAAAATTCGCCCATGCTTATTCTGGTGTATCTGATGGGCAATTTCGTGAAGTCTGGTAATGGCCTTATAGACCGAAGGCGCGTTATTAGGAATAAACACGCAACAACTGGATCCGATGACTCTACAAGCCCCGCCCCTATCGGCCAGGATGACGTCAAGGACAAGGCGGTTCTGAAGAACAACAAGTCTTATAGCAGACTGCTCTTCTGTTAAGTTGCCCAAAGCTGAAGTAGTCTCATTCACTACTGCTTCGAGAATTCTGGTTAATTTGCGTATCAATTTACTATTGGACACTGTGCCTAAATAGGGAAAGAATCCTTTATTGAAATCTGTATATTGTTCCCATGCGGTTTCAGTAAAATCAACTAATGGAAGGTCTCTTTTGTGCCTAACTAGATCGAGGCGGGAATTTCTGTGATAATCAGATGGGGCTAGAAAAACAGGTGGCAGTAGGAATGCAATGTAACACGTACCATCCCAGTCTAGAGGTAGACGTATATAAGCTGTATGACCACAAATGAAGTAGGAATGTCGGGAAGCTTTGAATGTAGACTTGCCTTTATCACTGAATTCGACCACAGTAGTACATTCACTATGACCTAGGTGTACTGAACCATTCTTTCTGACGCATAATACACCTTTAGTTGGTAAAACTGATATGGATGGCAAGTCTGGACTAGTTTCTGACTGAATATTTAAAATCATGAGGTTGAGTGTAAAATTGCCTAATCCATACACTTCATTTTCTAGGTCGGTCCCTGTCCTTTGGGGAAGACCCTCCTTGTCTGGGAAACATGCCTTATTCATAACTGTGTTCAGATTTCCCCATACCCAATTGCCCTGAAAAACTATGGAATCAGCATCTACAGAATTAATTAAACTAAACCATGCACCACAGGAACCATTGTGTGTAAACGGGTAAGAAAAGAGGGGCAGAGCTCCCTTGTTGTTCTGATAGGGTGGGAGTCGGCCACATATCCAACAGTTAGTAGCATTGTTGATCTGGTGAGAATGGTGTAACATACGAATGAATGTATTGTTGCGCAGCGCAAGTCGATAAGACAGTTCGTGTGGAGGTAGTTCACTAAACGTGTGTTCTGCAGTGTCATTAGAGAAAGGATGTGCAATCGGAAAATACAGGTACAACATCAAGCTGATGCCAATTAACGTAAGACTCAGAGAAAACATAATAATCAGGGTGCAGATGCACCTACTACGGAGATTTTTACAGTAACAATTTCTTTTCATGATCTCCTGTCTATCTCTCTCTCTATTTGGATCTAGCTTGTACATTGTCAGAAACTGCCTAACCGCTTCACCCAGGAGGGGACTTAAACAATTAAACTGTCTGACTTACTAGACCTCAGTTTTTGTCTGTACTCCTCTTGGGGAGTTTTCTCTCGAAAAGGGAGTTTAGTGTCTGTCTTTGGTACGTGAGAGTTCTGGGAGTCAGGGTTTGGCGAAAGTCCATGAAATTTCTTCACGTGACAGGAATGCACCCAGCCCTTCCTCCCCTCTAGCTTTACTGCAGTCCGGGTTGTTAACAAAACAATCTTCGGCTCCTTCCAGCGGGGCTCCAAAGGACTCGTCCTATCGAAGTTCCGAACAACAACAGTATCCCCCGGGACCAGTGCATGTGGCTTCACCTCGGTGTTGTCTGGGAAGGCTGCAGCAACTTGTGAACGACAAGATTGTAGTGCAGACATCAAGGAAGCAAGGTAATCTGTCAGCATAGTACTTTCGACATCGGTGATCTTTCTCGGCAGAGGCGTCCCCCACATATTAGGAGGTCTACCGAAGACCACCTCATACGGAGACAGCCCTGTCCTAGAATGGGCTACCATCCTCATATAAAACAGTGCAACTGGTAATGCTACTATCCAATCTACGCCTTTCTCTTTACACACTTTTGCAAGGCGAGTTTTCAGAGTCTGATTGTGGCGCTCCACGAGACCTGCTGCCTCTGGATGCCGGACACAGTGAAACTTCCACTGGTACCCCAATAGAAGCGAGATCTGTTTCATCAGTTCAGACGAGAATGGCTGACCGTTGTCTGAATACACGACACGGGGCAAACCGTATCGAGGGAAAAATTCACGAACCAGCTGCCTGGCAGTGGTCGGGGCAGTGTAATCTGGAACAGGATATGCTTCTGTCCATCGGGATAGGGCACATACAACTACGAGGACATACTTGAATCCTCGGCATCTGTCCATCTGGATGTAATCCATCTGGAGGACTTCAAAAGGATAGTCAGGAGGATGAAATCCACCTTGCTCTACGGGAATCCCTTTTCCTGGATTGAACTGACAACAGATCATGCAGGTACGCACTTTCTGTTTTGCTGCTGCTCGTAAATGCTTGTTGAACCAGAGATTCTGTAAACTGTCTAACATGGCTTTTTCACCTAAATGTGCTGGGCTATGTGCAGTGTTGATGATAACTTGAACCATAGAGTCGGGGAGGAACCATGTGGTTTTTCCCCTCGTCATCCAACCCTGATCTGTCTGGACCCCTCCTTGTTCAGCCCATTTCTTGATTTCGTCTGGAGTAGCATGTGTCTGTATGTCAATGACATCTAGTGTGGGGTCCCTGACTGTCATGCTGTGTGTCAGTGATGATACATCAGTCTTTGTCATATCAGTCGTCTGTGTATGAGTCTGTGCTGTATATTTCGCTGTCTGATCTGCAAAGTCGTTACCCTGGGAAATCTTGTCTGTTACTTTCGTATGTGCCTTGCACTTCATGACGGCTATGGCTGTAGGCAAATGTATTGCTTCTAACAGTGCTTGAATGAGGGGACCGTGCTGGATTTTGGCTCCGTGAGAGGTCAGAAAACCTCTCTCTTGCCAGAGGACACCGAAGTCGTGAACGACTCCGAATGCATAACGTGAATCTGTGTATATGTTTACTTTCTTGTTCTTGGCTAGTATACAGGCTTGGGTCAGAGCGATGAGCTCTGCTGCTTGGGCTGACAGGGTGTCAATACGATGTGTTTCTATGACTTCAGTTTCAGTGGTCACTGCATATGCGGCCACTAGCTCTCCTGTACTTGTTCTCATGCATGAACCATCCACATAAAGTGTCAGGTCTGGGTCGGGTAATGCGACATCTGTCAAGTCTTGTCTGGGTTTCGTAACTGTGTCAACTACATCTACGCAGTCATGTGGAGTAGGATCTGTTGTGCTTGATGGTAGAAGTGTAGCAGGATTCAGTGTATTACAACGTCGGATCTCTATGTGTGGTTGGAATAATGTCAGTTCATAACCTGTCAGTCGTGCTATAGTCAAGTGTTGGGTCTGTGTTCTGTTTAGGAGAACCTCGACAGAATGTGGAACCTGTACTGTCATCTGGTGTCCCAATACAATGGAATCACTTTGTCTGATCGCTAGAGCTGTCGCTGCAACTGATTTCAAGCACGCAGGCAAGGCCTGGGCTACTGGGTCTAATGTGCTCGAAAAATAAGCACACGGTCTGTGTTTGTCTGCTTGAAGCTGAGTGAGAACCGATAACGCTGTGCCACCGCGTTCTGTGACAAAAAGTGTAAAAGGTTTGCTGTAACATGGTGTCGCTAAAACAGGTGCTTGACATAGGGCTTTCTTCAATTCATCAAAAGCTTGTGTATGTTCCTGAGTCCAAGGGAGGACAGCCGAAGACGCTGCCTCCTGTGCTGTTAACTGTATGAGTGGTTTGGCTAGAAATGCATATTGTGGAATCCATTGTCTGCATTAGGAAGTGAGTCCAATAAAGGCTCGCACTTCTTTCTGTGTCTTGGGTTGTGGAAGATGTGCAATTAACTGTATACGATCTGGTGTCAGCTGTCTCCCCTCTTTGGACAGCAAGTGCCCAAGGTACACAACTTGCTGGGCACAGAATTGCAGCTTCGAAGGAGACACCTTGTGTCCCTTGTCCGCCAAGAAAAACAAAACTGTCAGTGAGGCTTGTTCACATTCTGATTCACTTCGGGCGGTGATCAAGAGATCATCGACGTACTGTAATAGGGCAGTAGTGGGAGGCAGGTGAATATCATCAAGTTGTCGTTTCAGTGCTTGGCTGTAGATGCTGGGGCTTTCTGTGAATCCTTGAGGTGCACGTGCAAATTTGAAGCTTCGGCCATTTAAACAGAATCCGAAAAGATACTGGCTTTCCGGATGAATAGGAACACTAAAGAAGGCGTTCTTCAGATCGATTACAGTAAAGAACGTCGCCTCTGAATCAATAGCTGTCAATAAGGAAGAGATATCCGGGACCACAGGGTACTGTGGTACCACACATTTATTCAATTCGCGTAAATCAATAATCAGTCGATAAACTGGAGGTGCATTTGGATCAGTACGTTTAAGAATCAGAATGATAGGAGAATTAAAAACATTGGAGTCGGTTTCTACAACCACTCCTTGTGCAATGAGCTTGTCCATGATTTTCAGTAAAGCCACTACAGCATCTGGTGGTAACTTGTATTGTCGGATACGTGGTAGTATAACTCCTGGCTTGAGTGTAACACGGTACGGTGTAATGTGCATACAACCTACATCAGTGGGGCCTTTCGCCCATAAATGTGCAGGAACGTTCTGTAACCTGGGATCAAAATCTCTCAACACATAATGGCCCTTGAAGTCACGAAGGAACAGCCTGACTCCTTCCGGAGAACAACAAATTACAGTTCCTAGAGCTTTCAGAGTTTTTATACCAAGCAAGTTTTCTGGACATGATTTTGTGAGCAATAAATCAGTAGTTCGGGACAATGGACCAACTGCAAGGGGTACTGGTTTCGATACTTCATTAACAATAGGCTGTCCTGAAAATCCAAGGGAAACATTCTGCGAGCCTGAGAGGGGTGCCCCTGGAACCTCTTCGTGACTGATGGTTGTCCTGCTTGCCCCTGTGTCAATCAAAAACTTTCTATCTTTCCCTAATACCTGACTATGTACATAAGGACCCTCTTGATCTACAGGAACCTCTATAAGGGGCAAGCCAACCTCCCTCTCTAGGCTGTTTCATGTGTATTGCTGATAATCCGGGTAATCAGATTGGGCATACTGGTACATCTGCTGTGTGACATGCTGAGTTGCGGCAATGGGTTGGGGCTGTGGTACCGCTACAGTCTGTTGTGGAACATGCATAGACTGTACGTTTTGTGGAACATGTTGTTGGACCTGATCCTGTCTGGGCGGACGTGGTCTCTCTTTGGTTTTGCCTGTGGCGATATTATGTTTCAAAACTGCGCAATCGTTTACATAGTGACCTGGCTGTTTACAATAGTTGCATGTCCCTTTAACGGGAGCCGCTGAATTACTTGAATGTGTAGCGCCTTTCTTCTGACCATCTACTGGAACTGACTGAGCAACTAACATTTTCATTTTCGTGTCTTTCATACGTCTCTGTTCGTGATCATGTTCCTCTCTAATTCTGTTCTGGTGATATTGTAACATTTGTAACATTTGGGAAGGCGAATTGGCTTGCCATGTGCTCTCAACTTTCAGTACACGGTTCTTAACCTGGGGCAGGGAATTCTCGACTAATTTTGACACAAAAAGATGCGGGTATGACTCACTACTTGTTTTCAGGCCACTGTTAATAGTAAAACATTTCTCGAATCTGGAATAAAAATCACTAGTATACTACAAAAGAGAGCAGAACAGGTCATGATAGTGGTGTGTAGCCATACCGGAAACTGCAAACAATTAGGTACACGTGTGAACAAATGTAGTTGTATGTCAAAAAGTAATGAAATCAGTAGACCAATGGCTAGAAAAAAGTCCCATCAGACCACCCTCGTGGCGGCATATCATCATATGGGGAGTGATGGTCACTCTTACCACGACAATGTTGTGTCGGGAATCAAAGCCAAAACTTTAGCCAATGAAAAATGAAAATGATAATAATAATCATTAACATAGAGTGCAGTGCTTAAATAATTGTGCTGGTTAAAATTGACTACCAAGACTCAGGAGACTTTGTAACTGAAGTCAGGGTGTCAAGATTAAAAAAGAGAAAACACTGAGTAGTTTAAAACTGGAACTACTCAAAAATACTGTGTAGTGTGGTCGACATGTTTCAGCCTTCGGGGGAGGATTACCCTGGCTTTCTTCAGGACCTATAATGTGTAACGCTACTGCAGTCAACAACAAATCATAATACACACTCAAAAAACATGAAGTGTACATATCTACCAGGAACCTGACATTCCAATGTTCACTGGAGAAAAAGAGTTTCTTCCTGTCGAGAGACACAAAAAAACAACAAAACAAATGACAATAATGACTCAACACTCTTAAGTTACACACATATATCTGCATGATTAAACAGTTGCCGTGCATATAGACACACCTGCGTGAATAATTTGCATTCCGCATAATACAAGAAGCATATTAGCTTAGTCACCTAGAGGCATTTCCTCACAGTGATACTCACCCAGCTTTATGTGGGTGAAGACCTCACCTCACCCGGCAACCGCTCGGGAGAAAGAGGCCCCGCTCTGTAGTGTAGAAAAGAGGACATAGTTGGCACACAAACTCTACTATGCCCGGCCAAATAGCTCTACACAGGAACTCAACAAACGTGTGATAGACACCATTCTATCCAGCCCCAAAACTGTGCAAACTGGAACAAATCACCTTTGCACAAACGAAGTGTAGATACTGTTTGTCATCTTAAACTGACAGTCAGAGACAACATGAAAACGCGGTACCAATGATTACCACAACAAAGTCATGGTGTCTATAAACCCTTATCAGATAATTGTTGCTTTTTGAAGGTGTAGCAAAAGAAACTCCACGCCAGCATATTGATAGGGCTCCCCAGAGAACATTCTCTCTCAAAATAGCTATTCCGGGCTCCCCTTTTGCAAAGAAGACGCTTCATGTCAATATTGTATTGTCAGAGTCTCAGTGAATACCAGACCTGACAATGATCCCTCTATATCATAAAGACGCTACACCTACTATCCCTGCTCACCTGTCCGTCGGTGCCTCTCATTGTATCCAAGCGGAAGGGGAGGTGTGGACGTTCCCACTCTCCTTCAACTTATAACCGCTGCAGAGGTGATTGGCCTACCTCATGGGGCTCCAAGACCAGCCTAATCGGCTACCGAGTCAGCCACACGGGTTCTAGGCGGTTAAACAGAGTGCCCCCGAGAGAATGCGAGGTATAGTTCGCCCGCATCCGCGTTGGAAAGTAGGGGAGCGATGTGGCGCATGCGCACAAGGGAGTCACTACTTCCCCGAGCATGCGCAGTCAGAGCCAAGGCTCCGATGAGTCACTCCTTCCCCGCGCATGCGCAGTCGGAACCAAGGCTCCGATGTGGAATACTACATAGTTCCCGCTGTCGCCCTGAATGTACCTGCGCGGGCTTGTTGTTAAGGTAGAACTTACATTGTTATTAAAGACTCCCTAATATATAAGGAAAGTCTAAGCAAGTAAGTCAGGGCGATTAAATTAATCAGGAGTGCATTACTCCTCTGCTGTCCACCTATACTAGGTAACAGAAGACCAGTCTGATAGAAATACCGATTACAATACATATTAACACAGCAGTTTGCTTATGACATTTCAATTTACTCATAGAAAGAAAGGCATGGGTAAGGTCACGTGAAAACGTGAAAAGGTGATTCCGGATAGCAAACGTCAGTCATGAATAAGTCCATGCAGGAGCACAACCGTGCTTAATCAATAGAAACGACTGATCATGATACTCTGGCCAATGGCCAGTAACCAAAATAGAATAAAATGTGCAAAGAGGGGTCCTTTAATGCTGGAGTGCATTGGGTATGAAGGTGACAGTGGTCAGAAGTAACATAGGATGGGGTCGGAAAAAGAAGGTGGCACACACAAGGATGTTGAGTGAGCCAGAGGATGCAAACAAAGGGCGTTTACATCTATATCGAGACCCGCAACTAAAAAGTTGCTCACAATACTCAAAACAAATAGGTGGGGGAGGGTCAAAGGGGAATATTTTTAACGACCTGCCTGCTCAAACCCCTACTCACGATATATACTACAAAAGAGAGCAGAACAGGTCATGATAGTGGTGTGTAGCCATACCGGAAACCGCAAACAATTAGGTACACGTGTGAACAAATGTAGTTGTATGTCAAAAAGTAATGAAATCAGTAGACCAATGGCTAGAAAAAAGTCCCATCAGACCACCCTCGTGGCGGCATATCATCATATGGGGAGTGATGGTCACTCTTACCACGACAATGTTGTGTCGGGAATCAAAGCCAAAACTTTAGCCAATGAAAAATGAAAATGATAATAATAATCATTAACATAGAGTGCAGTGCTTAAATAATTGTGCTGGTTAAAATTGACTACCAAGACTCAGGAGACTTTGTAACTGAAGTCAGGGTGTCAAGATTAAAAAAGAGAAAACACTGAGTAGTTTAAAACTGGAACTACTCAAAAATACTGTGTAGTGTGGTCGACATGTTTCAGCCTTCGGGGGAGGATTACCCTGGCTTTCTTCAGGACCTATAATGTGTAACGCTACTGCAGTCAACAACAAATCATAATACACACTCAAAAAACATGAAGTGTACATATCTACCAGGAACCTGACATTCCAATGTTCACTGGAGAAAAAGAGTTTCTTCCTGTCGAGAGACACAAAAAAACAACAAAACAAATGACAATAATGACTCAACACTCTTAAGTTACACACATATATCTGCATGATTAAACAGTTGCCGTGCATATAGACACACCTGCGTGAATAATTTGCATTCCGCATAATACAAGAAGCATATTAGCTTAGTCACCTAGAGGCATTTCCTCACAGTGATACTCACCCAGCTTTATGTGGGTGAAGACCTCACCTCACCCGGCAACCGCTCGGGAGAAAGAGGCCCCGCTCTGTAGTGTAGAAAAGAGGACATAGTTGGCACACAAACTCTACTATGCCCGGCCAAATAGCTCTACACAGGAACTCAACAAACGTGTGATAGACACCATTCTATCCAGCCCCAAAACTGTGCAAACTGGAACAAATCACCTTTGCACAAACGAAGTGTAGATACTGTTTGTCATCTTAAACTGACAGTCAGAGACAACATGAAAACGCGGTACCAATGATTACCACAACAAAGTCATGGTGTCTATAAACCCTTATCAGATAATTGTTGCTTTTTGAAGGTGTAGCAAAAGAAACTCCACGCCAGCATATTGATAGGGCTCCCCAGAGAACATTCTCTCTCAAAATAGCTATTCCGGGCTCCCCTTTGCAAAGAAGACGCTTCATGTCAATATTGTATTGTCAGAGTCTCAGTGAATACCAGACCTGACAATGATCCCTCTATATCATAAAGACGCTACACCTACTATCCCTGCTCACCTGTCCGTCGGTGCCTCTCATTGTATCCAAGCGGAAGGGGAGGTGTGGACGTTCCCACTCTCCTTCAACTTATAACCGCTGCAGAGGTGATTGGCCTACCTCATGGGGCTCCAAGACCAGCCTAATCGGCTACCGAGTCAGCCACACGGGTTCTAGGCGGTTAAACAGAGTGCCCCCGAGAGAATGCGAGGTATAGTTCGCCCGCATCCGCGTTGGAAAGTAGGGGAGCGATGTGGCGCATGCGCACAAGGGAGTCACTACTTCCCCGAGCATGCGCAGTCAGAGCCAAGGCTCCGATGAGTCACTCCTTCCCCGCGCATGCGCAGTCGGAACCAAGGCTCCGATGTGGAATACTACATAGTTCCCGCTGTCGCCCTGAATGTACCTGCGCGGGCTTGTTGTTAAGGTAGAACTTACATTGTTATTAAAGACTCCCTAATATATAAGGAAAGTCTAAGCAAGTAAGTCAGGGCGATTAAATTAATCAGGAGTGCATTACTCCTCTGCTGTCCACCTATACTAGGTAACAGAAGACCAGTCTGATAGAAATACCGATTACAATACATATTAACACAGCAGTTTGCTTATGACATTTCAATTTATTCATAGAAAGAAAGGCAAGGGTAAGGTCACGTGAAAACGTGAAAAGGTGATTCCGGATAGCAAACGTCAGTCATGAATAAGTCCATGCAGGAGCACAACCGTGCTTAATCAATAGAAACGACTGATCATGATACTCTGGCCAATGGCCAGTAACCAAAATAGAATAAAATGTGCAAAGAGGGGTCCTTTAATGCTGGAGTGCATTGGGTATGAAGGTGACAGTGGTCAGAAGTAACATAGGATGGGGTCGGAAAAAGAAGGTGGCACACACAAGGATGTTGAGTGAGCCAGAGGATGCAAACAAAGGGCGTTTACATCTATATCGAGACCCGCAACTAAAAAGTTGCTCACAATACTCAAAACAAATAGGTGGGGGAGGGTCAAAGGGGAATATTTTTAACGACCTGCCTGCTCAAACCCCTACTCACGATATATACTACAAAAGAGAGCAGAACAGGTCATGATAGTGGTGTGTAGCCATACCGGAAACCGCAAACAATTAGGTACACGTGTGAACAAATGTAGTTGTATGTCAAAAAGTAATGAAATCAGTAGACCAATGGCTAGAAAAAAGTCCCATCAGACCACCCTCGTGGCGGCATATCATCATATGGGGAGTGATGGTCACTCTTACCACGACAATGTTGTGTCGGGAATCAAAGCCAAAACTTTAGCCAATGAAAAATGAAA
Source organism: Lissotriton vulgaris (assembly GCF_964263255.1). NCBI lineage: Eukaryota > Metazoa > Chordata > Amphibia > Caudata > Salamandridae > Lissotriton > Lissotriton vulgaris. The sequence goes on along the minus strand of NW_028245601.1, from coordinate 25,536 downwards.
ATGATAATAATAATCATTAACATAGAGTGCAGTGCTTAAATAATTGTGCTGGTTAAAATTGACTACCAAGACTCAGGAGACTTTGTAACTGAAGTCAGGGTGTCAAGATTAAAAAAGAGAAAACACTGAGTAGTTTAAAACTGGAACTACTCAAAAATACTGTGTAGTGTGGTCGACATGTTTCAGCCTTCGGGGGAGGATTACCCTGGCTTTCTTCAGGATCTATAATGTGTAACGCTACTGCAGTCAACAACAAATCATAATACACACTCAAAAAACATGAAGTGTACATATCTACCAGGAACCTGACATTCCAATGTTCACTGGAGAAAAAGAGTTTCTTCCTGTCGAGAGACACAAAAAAACAACAAAACAAATGACAATAATGACTCAACACTCTTAAGTTACACACATATATCTGCATGATTAAACAGTTGCCGTGCATATAGACACACCTGCGTGAATAATTTGCATTCCGCATAATACAAGAAGCATATTAGCTTAGTCACCTAGAGGCATTTCCTCACAGTGATACTCACCCAGCTTTATGTGGGTGAAGACCTCACCTCACCCGGCAACCGCTCGGGAGAAAGAGGCCCCGCTCTGTAGTGTAGAGAAGAGGACATAGTTGGCACACAAACTCTACTATCCCCGGCTCTGACTGCGCATGCTCGGGGAAGTAGTGACTCCCTTGTGCGCATGCGCCACATCGCTCCCCTACTTTCCAACGCGGATGCGGGCGAACTATACCTCGCATTCTCTCGGGGGCACTCTGTTTAACCGCCTAGAACCCGTGTGGCTGACTCGGTAGCCGATTAGGCTGGTCTTGGAGCCCCATGAGGTAGGCCAATCACCTCTGCAGTGGTTATAAGTTGAAGGAGAGTGGGAACGTCCACACCTCCCCTTCCGCTTGGATACAATGAGAGGCACCGACGGACAGGTGAGCAGGGATAGTAGGTGTAGCGTCTTTATGATATAGAGGGATCATTGTCAGGTCTGGTATTCACTGAGACTCTGACAATACAATATTGACATGAAGCGTCTTCTTTGCAAAGGGGAGCCCGGAATAGCTATTTTGAGAGAGAATGTTCTCTGGGGAGCCCTATCAATATGCTGGCGTGGAGTTTCTTTTGCTACACCTTCAAAAAGCAACAATTATCTGATAAGGGTTTATAGACACCATGACTTTGTTGTGGTAATCATTGGTACCGCGTTTTCATGTTGTCTCTGACTGTCAGTTTAAGATGACAAACAGTATCTACACTTCGTTTGTGCAAAGGTGATTTGTTCCAGTTTGCACAGTTTTGGGGCTGGATAGAATGGTGTCTATCACACGTTTGTTGAGTTCCTGTGTAGAGCTATTTGGCCGGGCATAGTAGAGTTTGTGTGCCAACTATGTCCTCTTTTCTACACTACAGAGCGGGGCCTCTTTCTCCCGAGCGGTTGCCGGGTGAGGTGAGGTCTTCACCCACATAAAGCTGGGTGAGTATCACTGTGAGGAAATGCCTCTAGGTGACTAAGCTAATATGCTTCTTGTATTATGCGGAATGCAAATTATTCACGCAGGTGTGTCTATATGCACGGCAACTGTTTAATCATGCAGATATATGTGTGTAACTTAAGAGTGTTGAGTCATTATTGTCATTTGTTTTGTTGTTTTTTTGTGTCTCTCGACAGGAAGAAACTCTTTTTCTCCAGTGAACATTGGAATGTCAGGTTCCTGGTAGATATGTACACTTCATGTTTTTTGAGTGTGTATTATGATTTGTTGTTGACTGCAGTAGCGTTACACATTATAGGTCCTGAAGAAAGCCAGGGTAATCCTCCCCCGAAGGCTGAAACATGTCGACCACACTACACAGTATTTTTGAGTAGTTCCAGTTTTAAACTACTCAGTGTTTTCTCTTTTTTAATCTTGACACCCTGACTTCAGTTACAAAGTCTCCTGAGTCTTGGTAGTCAATTTTAACCAGCACAATTATTTAAGCACTGCACTCTATGTTAATGATTATTATTATCATTTTCATTTTTCATTGGCTAAAGTTTTGGCTTTGATTCCCGACACAACATTGTCGTGGTAAGAGTGACCATCACTCCCCATATGATGATATGCCGCCACGAGGGTGGTCTGATGGGACTTTTTTCTAGCCATTGGTCTACTGATTTCATTACTTTTTGACATACAACTACATTTGTTCACACGTGTACCTAATTGTTTGCGGTTTCCGGTATGGCTACACACCACTATCATGACCTGTTCTGCTCTCTTTTGTAGTATATATCGTGAGTAGGGGTTTGAGCAGGCAGGTCGTTAAAAATATTCCCCTTTGACCCTCCCCCACCTATTTGTTTTGAGTATTGTGAGCAACTTTTTAGTTGCGGGTCTCGATATAGATGTAAACGCCCTTTGTTTGCATCCTCTGGCTCACTCAACATCCTTGTGTGTGCCACCTTCTTTTTCCGACCCCATCCTATGTTACTTCTGACCACTGTCACCTTCATACCCAATGCACTCCAGCATTAAAGGACCCCTCTTTGCACATTTTATTCTATTTTGGTTACTGGCCATTGGCCAGAGTATCATGATCAGTCGTTTCTATTGATTAAGCACGGTTGTGCTCCTGCATGGACTTATTTATGACTGACGTTTGCTATCCGGAATCACCTTTTCACGTTTTCACGTGACCTTACCCTTGCCTTTCTTTCTATGAGTAAATTGAAATGTCATAAGCAAACTGCTGTGTTAATATGTATTGTAATCGGTATTTCTATCAGACTGGTCTTCTGTTACCTAGTATAGGTGGACAGCAGAGGAGTAATGCACTCCTGATTAATTTAATCGCCCTGACTTACTTGCTTAGACTTTCCTTATATATTAGGGAGTCTTTAATAACAATGTAAGTTCTACCTTAACAACAAGCCCGCGCAGGTACATTCAGGGCGACAGCGGGAACTATGTAGTATTCCACATCGGAGCCTTGGTTCCGACTGCGCATGCGCGGGGAAGGAGTGACTCATCGGAGCCTTGGCTCTGACTGCGCATGCTCGGGGAAGTAGTGACTCCCTTGTGCGCATGCACCACATCGCTCCCCTACTTTCCAACGCGGATGCGGGCGAACTATACCTCGCATTCTCTCGGGGGCACTCTGTTTAACCGCCTAGAACCCGTGTGGCTGACTCGGTAGCCGATTAGGCTGGTCTTGGAGCCCCATGAGGTAGGCCAATCACCTCTGCAGCGGTTATAAGTTGAAGGAGAGTGGGAACGTCCACACCTCCCCTTCCGCTTGGATACAATGAGAGGCACCGACGGACAGGTGAGCAGGGATAGTAGGTGTAGCGTCTTTATGATATAGAGGGATCATTGTCAGGTCTGGTATTCACTGAGACTCTGACAATACAATATTGACATGAAGCGTCTTCTTTGCAAAGGGGAGCCCGGAATAGCTATTTTGAGAGAGAATGTTCTCTGGGGAGCCCTATCAATATGCTGGCGTGGAGTTTCTTTTGCTACACCTTCAAAAAGCAACAATTATCTGATAAGGGTTTATAGACACCATGACTTTGTTGTGGTAATCATTGGTACCGCGTTTTCATGTTGTCTCTGACTGTCAGTTTAAGATGACAAACAGTATCTACACTTCGTTTGTGCAAAGGTGATTTGTTCCAGTTTGCACAGTTTTGGGGCTGGATAGAATGGTGTCTATCACACGTTTGTTGAGTTCCTGTGTAGAGCTATTTGGCCGGGCATAGTAGAGTTTGTGTGCCAACTATGTCCTCTTTTCTACACTACAGAGCGGGGCCTCTTTCTCCCGAGCGGTTGCCGGGTGAGGTGAGGTCTTCACCCACATAAAGCTGGGTGAGTATCACTGTGAGGAAATGCCTCTAGGTGACTAAGCTAATATGCTTCTTGTATTATGCGGAATGCAAATTATTCTCGCAGGTGTGTCTATATGCACGGCAACTGTTTAATCATGCAGATATATGTGTGTAACTTAAGAGTGTTGAGTCATTATTGTCATTTGTTTTGTTGTTTTTTTGTGTCTCTCGACAGGAAGAAACTCTTTTTCTCCAGTGAACATTGGAATGTCAGGTTCCTGGTAGATATGTACACTTCATGTTTTTTGAGTGTGTATTATGATTTGTTGTTGACTGCAGTAGCGTTACACATTATAGGTCCTGAAGAAAGCCAGGGTAATCCTCCCCCGAAGGCTGAAACATGTCGACCACACTACACAGTATTTTTGAGTAGTTCCAGTTTTAAACTACTCAGTGTTTTCTCTTTTTTAATCTTGACACCCTGACTTCAGTTACAAAGTCTCCTGAGTCTTGGTAGTCAATTTTAACCAGCACAATTATTTAAGCACTGCACTCTATGTTAATGATTATTATTATCATTTTCATTTTTCATTGGCTAAAGTTTTGGCTTTGATTCCCGACACAACATTGTCGTGGTAAGAGTGACCATCACTCCCCATATGATGATATGCCGCCACGAGGGTGGTCTGATGGGACTTTTTTCTAGCCATTGGTCTACTGATTTCATTACTTTTTGACATACAACTACATTTGTTCACACGTGTACCTAATTGTTTGCGGTTTCCGGTATGGCTACACACCACTATCATGACCTGTTCTGCTCTCTTTTGTAGTATATATCGTGAGTAGGGGTTTGAGCAGGCAGGTCGTTAAAAATATTCCCCTTTGACCCTCCCCCACCTATTTGTTTTGAGTATTGTGAGCAACTTTTTAGTTGCGGGTCTCGATATAGATGTAAACGCCCTTTGTTTGCATCCTCTGGCTCACTCAACATCCTTGTGTGTGCCACCTTCTTTTTCCGACCCCATCCTATGTTACTTCTGACCACTGTCACCTTCATACCCAATGCACTCCAGCATTAAAGGACCCCTCTTTGCACATTTTATTCTATTTTGGTTACTGGCCATTGGCCAGAGTATCATGATCAGTCGTTTCTATTGATTAAGCACGGTTGTGCTCCTGCATGGACTTATTCATGACTGACGTTTGCTATCCGGAATCACCTTTTCACGTTTTCACGTGACCTTACCCTTGCCTTTCTTTCTATGAGTAAATTGAAATGTCATAAGCAAACTGCTGTGTTAATATGTATTGTAATCGGTATTTCTATCAGACTGGTCTTCTGTTACCTAGTATAGGTGGACAGCAGAGGAGTAATGCACTCCTGATTAATTTAATCGCCCTGACTTACTTGCTTAGACTTTCCTTATATATTAGGGAGTCTTTAATAACAATGTAAGTTCTACCTTAACAACAAGCCCGCGCAGGTACATTCAGGGCGACAGCGGGAACTATGTAGTATTCCACATCGGAGCCTTGGTTCCGACTGCGCATGCGCGGGGAAGGAGTGACTCATCGGAGCCTTGGCTCTGACTGCGCATGCTCGGGGAAGTAGTGACTCCCTTGTGCGCATGCGCCACATCGCTCCCCTACTTTCCAACGCGGATGCGGGCGAACTATACCTCGCATTCTCTCGGGGGCACTCTGTTTAACCGCCTAGAACCCGTGTGGCTGACTCGGTAGCCGATTAGGCTGGTCTTGGAGCCCCATGAGGTAGGCCAATCACCTCTGCAGCGGTTATAAGTTGAAGGAGAGTGGGAACGTCCACACCTCCCCTTCCGCTTGGATACAATGAGAGGCACCGACGGACAGGTGAGCAGGGATAGTAGGTGTAGCGTCTTTATGATATAGAGGGATCATTGTCAGGTCTGGTATTCACTGAGACTCTGACAATACAATATTGACATGAAGCGTCTTCTTTGCAAAGGGGAGCCCGGAATAGCTATTTTGAGAGAGAATGTTCTCTGGGGAGCCCTATCAATATGCTGGCGTGGAGTTTCTTTTGCTACACCTTCAAAAAGCAACAATTATCTGATAAGGGTTTATAGACACCATGACTTTGTTGTGGTAATCATTGGTACCGCGTTTTCATGTTGTCTCTGACTGTCAGTTTAAGATGACAAACAGTATCTACACTTCGTTTGTGCAAAGGTGATTTGTTCCAGTTTGCACAGTTTTGGGGCTGGATAGAATGGTGTCTATCACACGTTTGTTGAGTTCCTGTGTAGAGCTATTTGGCCGGGCATAGTAGAGTTTGTGTGCCAACTATGTCCTCTTTTCTACACTACAGAGCGGGGCCTCTTTCTCCCGAGCGGTTGCCGGGTGAGGTGAGGTCTTCACCCACATAAAGCTGGGTGAGTATCACTGTGAGGAAATGCCTCTAGGTGACTAAGCTAATATGCTTCTTGTATTATGCGGAATGCAAATTATTCACGCAGGTGTGTCTATATGCACGGCAACTGTTTAATCATGCAGATATATGTGTGTAACTTAAGAGTGTTGAGTCATTATTGTCATTTGTTTTGTTGTTTTTTTGTGTCTCTCGACAGGAAGAAACTCTTTTTCTCCAGTGAACATTGGAATGTCAGGTTCCTGGTAGATATGTACACTTCATGTTTTTTGAGTGTGTATTATGATTTGTTGTTGACTGCAGTAGCGTTACACATTATAGGTCCTGAAGAAAGCCAGGGTAATCCTCCCCCGAAGGCTGAAACATGTCGACCACACTACACAGTATTTTTGAGTAGTTCCAGTTTTAAACTACTCAGTGTTTTCTCTTTTTTAATCTTGACACCCTGACTTCAGTTACAAAGTCTCCTGAGTCTTGGTAGTCAATTTTAACCAGCACAATTATTTAAGCACTGCACTCTATGTTAATGATTATTATTATCATTTTCATTTTTCATTGGCTAAAGTTTTGGCTTTGATTCCCGACACAACATTGTCGTGGTAAGAGTGACCATCACTCCCCATATGATGATATGCCGCCACGAGGGTGGTCTGATGGGACTTTTTTCTAGCCATTGGTCTACTGATTTCATTACTTTTGACATACAACTACATTTGTTCACACGTGTACCTAATTGTTTGCGGTTTCCGGTATGGCTACACACCACTATCATGACCTGTTCTGCTCTCTTTTGTAGTATATATCGTGAGTAGGGGTTTGAGCAGGCAGGTCGTTAAAAATATTCCCCTTTGACCCTCCCCCACCTATTTGTTTTGAATAAAAATCACTAGTGTCTTCGTCGGGTTTCTGTTTACAGGCTGAGATTGCATCCCAATCCTCCTTTTTAGTCGCTAACAGTCTAGGCAAAACCTGTAGTAATAAACCTGGTAATGCTTTAGTTTTCTCCCCAAGGCCTACACCTGGGGTACGACCAGTTTCTTCGGTTTCTAATGCAGCCCAATCAATCTTTTTGTCTCCCACCTCCCATTCTTTTTCTTTGAGTTTCTCGTAAATACCGGCAGGCAGTAACACTTTCAATAGTTTCATAATGTCGGGATAGGTGTAGTCACCCATGAGTAACATGTCTTTTATTTCACGGTGGAAACCTGCAGGGTCTTTATCGTGACTGGGCACTATTTTCTTCATTTCCAATAATTCCATTTTAGTTATGGGCGTGTAAACGAACACACGCTCAAGGGTGTTATCGTCTTTCCTGACTGGATGTACTTCACGTAAAGGATTCTGTTTGTCTAAGTGATATGGTTGCCTGACTGGGGGTGGAACGGAAACAAGATGTGGAGTCAAGAAAGTTCTATATTTGTGACGTTGTTCTAAAATCGTTTCAATTAAATCGGTACCTAGACCTCTCCATCTTCTCAGGAGTAAGTCTTGCAATAAACTGTATAACGGACCTGGATCAGATGCTTGGTTTTCATACTGTATAATAAGGTGTTGTGTCATGTATATACCAGCTAGTCGCTGTTCTTCTGGAGTAAGACTTAAAAACGTTTGCACTACTGAATCGTCTTTATATATACTGTCATCCCCGGCCCACTGTACTGCGGACCGGGCTAGTTCCTGATCACGTAGGGTATTGAGTTCTTGATAACCTATCCTTTCTTTTAGTACTCTGTCAGTCATCTGGAATACATGTTCAAGGGTACATCGCTCTGGTATCGGACAAAGGTAACGTTTCTTGTTATCGAACGTTTCTTGTTTACGAATGGGTCTATCGAAGGGCCTATCAAAAGGATACGGTCTAGGGAGTTTCTCTCTACCTACATATGCCATCATTTTTCTACCTGCCTGTTGCGAGGTTTCTGCTGGATTCTCTGATTCTTCCTCCTGCGAGGAGTCCTGATCGTCTGATTCAGGTGGCTCTTCAGATTCTCGACGGGCATGTATTGCTATTATTTCTTTACGGATCTTTCTAACCATAGCATGTACACATTTCTCTTTATCATGTTTACCCTCAGCAATATTCTGGCTCCATTTGTTCAATCTATCCATCTTGTCTTGTGGAAAACCTACCTGATCTTGTTCCCTTATTAAACAATTAACCAAGAAGCGCATGATTAAACCTTTGTTCTCAACTTTCTGACGTGACATGGCTTCACCAACACACTCCGGTCTTTCTCCCGTTGTAATAAAATGATACAATTTGTCTAGATGATCTGGCATTTCTGGCAGTAAAACTAAATAATCGGTAACACGTCTTAAACGTAGGGATGCTAATAACATGGGTCCTGTTCGTCCTGGCACTGTATCATATCTGCAATCAGTAAGCTGTTCTTGAAGTTTTTCGGCTGGAGCCCCTTTAGGTGTTCGTGACATTGCGAAATCTCTCATTGTCATACGTTGTAACTGTGGCGGGGTACAGTAACCTCCTCTAGCACCTCCTGAAGCGGAGGCTTGAGCGTAACCTGACTGTAGGGTCGGTATTTGTAACGGGACTGGACCCTGAGCAAAAGGATTAAGTGGATGAATACCACCAGGGAGAACTACCGGGGAAGTGACAACATGTGCCGGAGGTGGTGCGGGGACAGGTGGAGGATGTGGAGCAGGATGTGGTGCGGGTGGTGTTTGCTGTTGCGGACCTGGGGGTAGATGATCGTGGGGTAGGTTAACGTCAGCAGGCGGTACGGGTACATGGGCAGGTGCATTAGTATATGCGGGAGCTATATTGTCTAAATAGGAAGAAAGAAAAATGTCCGCTGCGGTCTTATGACGTGATTTAGTCGGAACCAATGGAGGGGGCAGATCTTTCGGTATTTCCGGGGTCGCCTTGGGCGGGCCCTCGGCCAGAACTGGATACAGTCCTGTCATAATGGCATTACTCTGTCTGTCGTGTTGTTCCATTTTAACTCGTTCTCCTTCTTCTATTAGTTCTTTTTCTTTGGCTTTTTCGGAAACTTCTCTACTTTTCTCTGCTTTTCTGAACGCTTTCTCTGTCCGTCTATGTGATTCTTTACGCCACAATTCAATGGCATCTTTCTGTGATTGTCTAGCTTTCTTTTTCCATAACGCTTCTTCTACTCTCATGATGCAATCGGCATCCCATGTCCCTGTAACAGGCCATCTCTGATTCTCTGACAAGTCCTTCGTGTAATCCCCCCACAAATCTAGATATAATATGGCATCTAAGCCGTGCTTGTGATACATAAAATGCCCAGGAGTGTCCCTGGGTGGGATGGGAACTGCTTCTTCAAGAATCCCTTTCCTAGTCCCTATCTGTCGTAACTTCGAGAACAAAGGCATGGCTGCCTCTAAAATGGACACGAAAACAATGAACACAATATAATACGCAAACAGTCACTCATACCACGACATTAAACACATTGTAACATTTCGAACATAAATTGACAACCCACTAATTCTATAACGAGAACAAAATCGAACCGTTGAATACAAGAATTACTTGATATACTGCTAAACAGTACAGATACACTGCTAAAACAGTGCAGACCGGCTCTGTGTACCCAAACCCGTCTTGACCGGATACAAATCAATGCACCCGTCTTGATGCGTCCCCAGCAACGGTACTCACCAGGAAGCACGGAACGGAAGGCCTCGGAAACTCGACTGGACTGGACTGACGTCACCGCTTATGCTGCGCACTACGCATGCGCCTCGACACTACAGGTGGGCCTCTCGACACCTCGGACGCTGCTCTCTCGGCTGGGCTCTGGTCGGGATCCTCCGCACTCCTCACCGCCTCGTCTGGATGTCGATCGCAGTCTCCGTCACCTCCGTGGGCCTGAGGGAGATACAGGAAATCCTGCGGATGCGCATGGGGTCCGTCACGGCCGAGGCAGGGGGCTAGGCCTGCGACGCATCTCCGGCGCGTGGGGTGGGGGAGGGGTCCCTATTCGGGCGCCAAATTATGTGGTAAATATTTTACCGTATCATTTTTCCATATAATTACAAGTTCAAGAATAGCTCAATAAAATGAAAGGCAGAGTCCGGGGTGTCTGAGTCTGAAAGGGCTTTAATTCAGAAATGACTCGAGTCAATGGAGATCTATTCCATCAATACAAGGGTTCGGGCATGCAAGGGAAGATGTCAGGAAAGATGTCAACGATTTATTCACAGTACATGACATATATAGTAAAATGACACAATAGCATTGCATACAGTAGGCGTGACTAGTGAAATGTATATGATAAGAACACATGTGCGTAGCAAAAGGGCGTGAACATGGGTGTGCACAGAGGCATGAACTAGAAACGTCACAGAATAGTGTCATAAGTGGGTGGACGCTTAGTGAATTCTTGCAGAGTCAGCTGAATCCTATGGCCAGGATGCGCGCGCAGCTACTATGACGTGTGATTGACGTGTGTCTAGAGGAAGCTAAGAGTCTGACTTTTAACACTAGTAGAAGAGACATAAGTCTGGCATGTCAGATCGACCTGTTCCTAAAACATATCTGATATCTTGTGTTTGGAGGATGTTTATACTGGAGGGAAAGGTCTTTCGGGCAGAGGCTATGCTACACTGAATGTATGCGTGTCTAGGTGCAGATGCGCGGAGCCAGGGCCTACCATGGTAACGGAAGCAATGAATTACATGAGGAGGACAGGAAGGCTTTACCCTTTACTCTGCAGACGGGGAGCTGTTTACTTATTTTACTAGACAGGAATGTGTTTTCGAGGAGGCTGAGCTGGCTACGCTGATAACTTGAAGGCAAAATACTGTTTTTGGCAGGCAGAGCAGGCCGAGCCGGGCACCGCTCGCTTGGCAGGAAGTAAGACAGAGGTCAGGGATGCATGTCATCTCCACGTTGCAGCTCTCGGAGACAGAGACAGGAAAAAGTGGTTCAATGGCAGGAATCAGGGCCTAACTCGGCAGAGCCAGGAAAACGTGAAAGTGCACCATGTAAAGACGGTGGCACGGCATACTTAGGAACTGAGGTATCAATTTATTCATGGTGGATCTGATAGAGGACATGTTAACGTTGGACGCAAATGTATTTGCGTCTTCAAATTCGGTTGCGGAGGGAAGTTACATGCACTTTAACTCGTACATGGAGACGATGGGGTACTCGTTAGGGGACATATCTGACCATAAAAATTCCAATTACCTCACTACTGACATAGCAACTTGTAAAAAACATGCATCCTACATTGTGGGTTACAAGGCCTACATAGAGGTGGCTTATTAATATTGAAAAAGGTGTTTTTTTCCTGTCAAAAAGGGTTATTTTAACAAGTTGGGCTACAAGTTAAAACTGCAGCAGCCAGCTTACACTGTTCGACCTATAACCATGTTTTGATTGTCACACTAGTGGGTAGCACAATAAGTGCTGCTGTCCACTGGACACATTTAACTTTCCAAGCCATTATTGAAGTTTGTGCACCATGTACTATGGGTAAACAAATTCTCTTGGGAAGATAAGAAAATTCACAACAACTACTGATATTATCTAATCCCTTATGTTCAACACGACACACCATCTGTACACACTCAATCAAAAACCAAGAACCCTACTAGGCAATTATAGTAACCACATATAATACTACAGAAAAAGACATTACAATATTTTGTATTAAAAAGGTTTTTTGACAAAAATATCATAGAAGTAATGGAGTAATCCACTATTTCACAATACAGTCAAAACACAATATTATATAGATATAGTAATGAGAGACACAAACAAATAAAAGTGCAAGCTGTTAATCACATCTTATTTTGGTTGTTCCACATAGAATTCATTCTATTATTTGTTCAATTGTCTATAACTCTTATCCTATATTGAACATAAAAGAGTTCCTTGAATACAACCATGTATAAAACCCCAAAGGCGTCGACATGTTTCGGTGGTGTTTTTGTTGATGTAAACCACCTTCTTCAAGACAAAGAATAAATAATGGTCTCTCTTGTATTAAACCACGAAAACATTCTTTTAAAAACATAAATATACATATCATCAATCATGTCAAGCACATCCCTTTATACTCAAGTATATTGCCTAGTCACAGTTAAAAATGAATCCAAGCACAAATACAATGCATTTCACTGGAGGTGCTAACATAATTTTAAAATACACATCAATAATAAACAATAAAAAGTTATTCCAAGGTAAATACAGTGCATTTTCTATTGGCAGTCCTATTACTAACATCAGTGTCTAAACACCAAGTTACTACATATAATTGTCCCATAGGGTCCAAATTCAAACATCCATACTGATTTCTACACATACGTCTAATTGGGTGACTCATTGTAACCCCTACACTACTCCACCACATGTATAGTGCCACTATTAGTATCTCACCCACCTTTTTGATTCCAGGGATGGATCAGAGATTTTTGTCCTTCAGTTTTTGTGGGTGGGGCTCCTTAGGGCTCCAAGCGCAAACTTACACATTCTCTTTAAATAAAGAACAAATCTCAGTACAAGACCCAATTTTTCAAAAAATCTATAAGCACATACCCCTTTATCGGACCCCTACTATTATGGGGAAACCTACCTAATTAGTGGGCAAAGCCCTACACCTCAGATATTTTGATGACGGAGGTCCAATTGAATACTCCCTTTATAGTTGATCCTTTTCAGGAGTTCTATAAAAATAATTATAAAATAACGGGGCAATCAATGAGGGTCCTCACTATCTTATTTCTATAGTTATATTAACCAACAGCGGCACTCACCAGAGTTTCTTTTGAATACGAAGGGCTTTTCGGATTTGGGAAGAATCCGTGAACTGATTTGTTCAAATATATAAGGTCCCCAGTTTCCTCCACTTATGGTGGGACCTATAGATATAAATATAAACAATGCGGCCACCTATTTATTGAATGTGTATTTCACTGTCAAGGGTATCATATGTTCTTTCCTTAAACTGAACCGGACTATAATCGGAGTTAGATCCTATCATCCACAACGGTTGCCTACTCCTACGTGGTACACTAACTGACCCTATGATCTTATCACTATATCATCAAGATCTTCTCCTCACATGGCTGCTTGTGCTGCTTTGTGGAGTAAAGATACAAAAGCCCTATATAAACATACCCTAATCTCATAGGACTAACATACATGGTAAAATTCAAATACTAATCCTTCCCAAAATGGATAAGGGTATAATGCATTATAATCCTTAACATTCGCGTAACCTTAGGGATTAACCAATTGTTACATGTTTTAGGGGTCATAGCATATACATTGAGCACTGGATGCAGCTCCACATGAACAGAGCCTACAAGCCAGCAATAAAAAAAGAGGTGCCCACACAAAGAGGGGTAATTGCTCACAGCCATCATATTCCAGGAATAGCCTTAAATGTCTGTCCTATGATAACACCACCTGATCTCATGTCTACATATCCTGCCACATTGGTTAGCTGCCCAATAGGTCAGTCAATATTGCTTGAACCTGATTCAGGTCTGATTTTTTATTAAGTAGAAACAATTTATTTTAATATAGAAGATATATTATTCACTGGTTATTATCTCCTCAACCTACATTGTAATATCCTCAATGATAAAGGATTGCCTGCATTGGAAGATATTATTTTTAGGAATAATGAAATTGAAGAGATTAGAGTATTCATAAGGAAGGTCTCACATCTAAACCAATATCACTGTTATTTAAGGTACAATAATATATTTTTTAACCAAATATTTGGAACAGCAATGGGCCACAAACATAGCCCTGAGGTATGCAAATACTTATATGCACTTGATAGATGAGAAAACAATATCCTGATGGAAGAAGGATGAAATATAAAACTTAAAACATGGTGGTACTTCCTAGCTCATGCATTCGGCAAGGATCAAAAGGAAATAATTTGAATTTCAATCAATCAAGCAGCATTTGTAATGCGCAACACTGTCACCCCTAAGGGTATCTGGGCAATGTGTATCTGTTGAAGACCCAGGTCTTGAGTCTCTTTCTGAAGTCTACCAGTGAGGAGGCTTTACGGAGTTGGAGGGGAAGGTTGTTCCAGGTCTTGGCAGCAATGTAGGAGAAGGAACAGCCACCACTGTGACAGATGTGGGGAGTGTGTGCTAGGGCAAGTGAAGAGGAGCAAAGGTGTCTAGCTGGTTGGTGGAAGTTCAGTCGATGGTTGATGTAGGCAGGTCATGGAGGGATTTTTTAGGCATGCGTGAGGATGTTGAACTGGCATCTCTTCTAGGTGGGGAGCCAGGAAAGGTGTCTCATGTGGGGGGCAATGTGGGTTCATTTGGGGAGGTCCAGGATGAGACTGGCTGCAGCGTTCTGTATGGTCTGGAGTCTTCTGAGAAACTGGGTGTCTAGGGACAATGGCCTGAGTGACGGTCTTTCTGGTGTTGGTTGGGATCCATCTGAATATTCTGCAAAGCATGCGATGTGTGTGGAAGCAGAATTAGGCGAGTGCTTTGACTTGTCATTTCATGGTTAGTTGGCTGCCGAGGATGATGTTGAGTTTCCGTGCACGGTCGGTCGGTGTGGATGTAGGTCCGAGTTCTGCAGGCCACCTGCTGTGGTCGCATGCAGAGGTGTTCTTCCCGAAGATCAGAACTTCGGTTTCGCTCGAGTTGAGTTGGAGGCAGTTGTCTCTCATCCATTTGGCTACGTTGGTCAAGGCATTGTGGAAGTTGGTTTTAGCATTGGAAGGCTCCTTGGTGAGCGAGAGGATCAGTTGGGTGTCATCTGTGTCGGAGATTATGGTGAGTTTGTGGGATCTGACAACGTCTGCAAGGGGGGTCATGTAGATGTTCAACAGGGTGGGGCTGAGGGATGATCCTTGTGGTACTCTGAATATGGTGTCTTTGGGCACAGAGTTGAACGGAGGCAGTTGGACGATATATGTGCTTTCTGTAAAGTAGGAGATGATCCATTTGAGGGTGTCTTGCTGTATGCCTATGTTGTAGAATCTGTTGATGAGGGAGTTGTGGGAGGTGGTGTTGAATGCCGCAGAGAGGTCGAGGAGGATTAGGGCCACTGTTTTTTTGCAGTCAAGGAGTGTTCTGATGTCATCTGTGGCAGCGATCAGCGTGGTCTCGGTGCTTTGGTAGGCACGGTATCTTGATTGTAAGACATTCAGTAGGTAGTTATGTTCCAGGAATTCTGTGAACTGTAGGTTGATGGCTTTCTCAAGTACTTTCCCTAGAGTAGTCCAGGGGAGCAGTAAGATTGGACGATAATTTTTGAGATCGCTGGAGTCAGCTGAGGCTTTCTTTAAAAAGGGTTTGAGGTCAGTGTGTTTCCACCGTTCCAGGAAGGTTGCTGTGGAAATGTAGGTGTTGAGGATCCCAGTGAGTTGTGTGCTGAATAGGTTACTTGCAAGGTTGTAGAGGTGGTGGGACAGGGGTCGGTGGGCACCCCGTAGTGGATGGAAGACATTATGGCTGAGAAGGTCAAGGTGGTGAGCGGAGACAAGGTTGACATGGTTTGGATGATGTTATCTAGTTGGTTGAGACCGTTGGGTTTGTAGGTGGTGGGTTGGAGGTTCAACTTATCATAAATGTTGGAGATCTTGTTGTGGAAGTAGTCTGAGAGGGTGTTGCAGAGTTCTTGGGAGGGGTGGATGGTGTTCTCTATGGCTGTCGGGTTGGAGAATTCATTGACTATTTTGAAGAGTTACTTTGTGTGGTTGGCTGCGGAGTCGATGCGGGTGGTGATGGCTGCTTTCTTGGCTTCCTTATTGTGCCATTGATAGTAAGTTAGTAAGTAAGTAAGTAAGTAAGTAATTTATTTAGCATATTTACTTAAAACCATTGCAGTACAAAAAAGATTAAAAGAAAAATTTGTTAAAACTACATGTTTGGTAAAATCAGCATATCACAGTCATATTTCCTCGGTTCAATTATACGCAGGATGTCTTCCTGGTGCGGTTAATTTTTTAAGAAGTTTGATTCTGTTTTTGCTATCCCGGTATCCTCATGTTCTTATGAAGTCAGTAATGACAGTGGATGATGTAATGTTTAGTCAACTATATCACACCCCTTAGAGATTAGCTTTTTGGCATCTTCTTTTCCACTGCCTTCATAAATTTTACAAAACTGCAGTTCAGCTGAGGATCATGGGATGAAAAGCAGGCGAGAACTGCATTCCTTCACGTACGTATCTCTCGTTGGTTAAAGTGATGTTTCAGCAGATATTTCCGTTCGTCCAGCAGTTTCTCGCAGGAGTAAATCAAGTGCAGCAGTTCCTCTTGCGCTGAGCCGCATAACCGACAAAGGGAGCCAGCTTTGGTTTTTATCCAGCGTGGGAAATTTTGAATGCCGGGTAGCTAGCCTAACCTATACTTTAAGTAGCGTATTTTGACGGATTTTGCATAGCCCACGCCAAAGTAGCTCTGTGGTGCTATCGTTGAGTAAGAGTTCAGGGTCATCCAGCCGTGCGTTCTTTTTGAAAGGGCTGCCTTAACCTGGACCCACGATAGTTGTTTGATCGATTTCTTGACCAGTTTTTCAAGTGTTGTATGGTTTACTGGGGTGTCCCAGAGCTGCTTCAATCCCGTGTTCACCAGGCTGTCCGTGAGGAATTTGGCTGCTGGTGAGGACGGATGTTGCGTTAGCTCCGTCCATAGATGCTCGTTTAATGTTCCATGTTTAGATTTCCTCACTTTGTCCCAGGCTGAGGTATAGGCTCCCTGTCTTGCCAAGAGCTGTTATTCAATGCCAAATTCTAGCCTGATTTGTGCTGGTGAGGTTAACTTGGGCAAGCTGAAAATAATTCTGTAAGCAGCTGTAATTGTGTTATCAAGGATTGTGCCATTGATAGGGCATCGTTGGTGATGGTGCATCTGATGGTTTCCTTGAAGATGATATTGATGCCTCCTCCTTGGAGAGGGTGGTGATGGTGTTCCAGAGTTCTGTGGCATGTTTGAAAATTGAGTGGGCATTGAGCAGGATGCAATGGAGCGGTTGCTGGGTGTTCTTGGTCTTGTGGGCCGGAGTGGTGCAAGCTCTTTTGTAGGTTGTGTCGCAGGAGACTGGCAGTGCTGGCAGGTAAATGGTCCTTTGGTGGATTGTGGTAGGAGGAGACATTGCTGTAGTTTCGGTGCACGCAGGCCAGGTCCAGGAGTTCCTTGGCAATGTGCCATACGGTGGCGGGTGCTTAGGAGTTCTGCTGCTGGACGTAGTGCGACCAGTGCTGGGTTAGCGGTGCGCCTGCTGCGCGCACCCACTGCTTGGCCATGTGCTGGCCTCCATTAGTGGTCCTGATGGGTCGTCCTAGTGGCCCTGGTGATGTGCTAGGTCCTGAAATGGGCAGCGCAGGGACAGGGGTGGCAGGCAGTGCAGGGGTGTCAGGTGGTGCAGGAACAGGGGCAGTAGGTGGTGCAAGGGCGGCAAGATGCACAGGAACGGGGTGGCAGTAGGCGCAGGGTCAGCACAGGGGCGGCAGGCAGCACTGTGACAGGAGCAGCAGGAAGTGCCGGGCAGCAGGAAGCACAGGGACAAGATGGCAGTAGGTGCAGGGACAGAGGCGGCACAGGGACAAGGGCAGCAGGTGGAGCAGGGACAGGGGCGGAAGGCAGCACAGGGACAGGGGCAGCAGGCAGTGTAGGGACAGGGGCAGCTGGCGGCGCAGGGACAAGGGAAGCAGGCACAGTAACGTAAGCAGCGGGAAAGACAAAGAGGGGTGGCCCAGCCTCCTCTGAACGTTGATGGGCACGGATGGGTCTGCCCTTGGTCTGGGCTTCAGCCCGGCGCTGCCCACGCGCATCCTGGAATGCGGGGGAACTTCGTCCGGAAGGGTGTGAACCAAAAACTGCGGAGAAATGGTCCAGGCTCTCCTCTCAGTGGGGGAGGTTGCTGGGAACTGTATTTCTGGTCACAAAAGACTGAGTAGTTCTGGTCACAAAAGTGAAAGAAGCAAGTCCCAGGGAAGCAGAGAGCAGTGCGGAATGTCTGGAGAGTAAGGAAGAGTCTTTCAAGCTTACCTGGAATCTTTCCCCCACATTATAATATGTACTATCATTATTTGAAAAACTGAAGTGAAACTTTTGGATAATAAAATAAAGAAAAGAGAGGGGAAAAGTTGTACAGATCTTTATAAAACCGTTGGCTAGGAATAGTATTCTGCATTTTTAACATTCTCATCCACAGAACGCTAAAATCATCGCCCATATAATTAAATTTTTAAGACTCACATTCATAACTTCTGATGAGAATGTCTATGCTATCAGGCGGAGTGACATGGATATGAAATTTTAAAGCACAAGATATACAAATGTAATTCTACAAATAGCAGCATACTGTCAGATATCACAGGAGAAGAAGCATTAATCAAGAATGGAAGAGCCGAACAGATTAAAGTTTATGTGAGCGTGTTCCTGGAAATGTAAATAGAATATTACAGTTGCAAAGAAATATCCTATCTGCCTTGTAAAAATGACAGTTCCTAAGGGAATCCATGTTTGTTTTTGAATCAAGCAAGCATCAATAGCAGAGACTTCTACGTGCAGACCACTTCAATGAGAATTTTAAAACAATTTCATCTCAAGTAATAATATTATAAATGGTTTGATAGTGATGGTCCCAAAGGCCAGCAAGAATATCCTACTACACCAATTCACAATTTGTAAATCATGCAGAGGATTTATTTATTAAAATACCCTTGTGGGAAAGGCTATGTGGGGGATGAATTATAAAAAAAATGCTTCTAAGACGGTTAGAAGAATGAAGGCACATACAGCCAGATTCATGAAAGGAAATTGCGCTTGCAAAGGGCCAGATTCTGAGAATCTGGCCCTTTGCGAGCGCAATTTTTGCATTTGGGATTCATCATCCCAAATGCAAAAATCGCTATTTGCGAAATCGCATATTTGCGAGGAATAGCATTTAAGGAATCTCTATTAGAGATTCCTTAAATGCAATTCATTAACCAATTTTAAATTGCGAATTCGCAATATTTGACCGCTATTTACCACGAAGTCTCACTTCGTGGTAAATAGAGAAAAAATAGAAAAATGCACTTTAGTGCATTTTTATCTGTTGCATGTTACACACACACACATGTCTTTTGGACATGTGTGTACGCAACACCTGTGTAAATTTGCATTTCAGGGGTGCTACAGGGTATCCTTTGGACACCCCTGTCACCCTTGAAATCGCTATCTTATTTGCGATTAGCAAATTGCTAATCGCAAATAAGGAATAACTCCCCATTCACTCCTATGGGCCTTTAGGAATGAATGGGGAGTTATTACTTATTTGCGATTAGCAATTTGCTAATCGCAAATAAGGAATGTGTAGGAATCGCAATTTATTTAGCGATTCCCACATGAAGCTCGTTTTGCAAGTCCTTAATAGCGAATCCTTAATAATCGCTATTAAGGACTCGCAAAACGGCGCTTTCATGAATCTAGCTGAATGTCACCCAGTTACGAGCTCAAATCTGTTGGAAGAACTTATTGGCAATACTAGTGAAACTTTATTCATTTCATTTTTATTGTTGATCAGCTTTTGACCGCGACTTGAGGTCTACAAATATTGTTACATAATACATTATCAATTATCAATAAACAAATTCTTACATATTTTTTAAATACTTAGCAGTCAGCAGCTGACAGGAAGCATATATAACATCTAAAGCTTCTTATGCTGTTTGTACGATATATCTGTGAAATATGTGGCTTAAAAATCTTCTTCTGGTGAACTCCAATATTGGACCGATTAAAAAATGAATGTATAAGATCTTAGGTCCCTACATTCTTCCATCTTTAATCCTACCTGCTTCCCCTTCAAACTTCTAAAATGTAAGATCCTTATTTGCAAATTAGGATAAAATTACCACAATCTGTGTTATACTAACTGCTCAAGCTACAGTTGTATTTTGCTTAATTTTACCATGCTGTTAATAATCAATTATTTTAACAGTGTTTTCATCAGACACTACAGGCCCGATTCACAAAATGAACTTAAGACTCAATCCTAAACTTACTACTATTTTGGTATTCACATAATGAGACAAAATCCTAACTTAACTCTGTCTTAAGTTTGTCTTAAGACAAACTTAAGACAAAATCCTACCTTCTGTGAATACCAAACGTAGTAAGTTCATTCTGTGAATGCCAAAAGTAGTAAGTGCCTTCTGTGAATACCAAAATAGTAGTACGTTTAGGATTGAGTCTTAAATTCATTCTGTGAATAGGGTCCAAAATGTGCTACCTTAACTGCCTTTTTAATCAGCAGCTTGATTTGATTAACTGAATTGCACCCTAATACATTTGAGTACTCTATTTGTGAAGTGGATAAAGAAGAATTCCATTTTATACCAGAACAAAATGTGTTCCAACAGTTGAAAAACAAATTGGACCTAAGGCTCTCTGGTACAGCTGTCAAATGTGACATATCCATCTAACCTTAGTACTCAATGCTTTATCATAAATGTGTGTTATACCCCATTCGAAACATTGACCATTATTATTCAGCATTTGTAAAGCGCATAGCTACTCTAGGGCATCCCAGCGCTAGCGACTGAACAGAGAAAAAAGAGTGGGGTTATGGGGCCGATTGTTGAAATAACTAGGTTTTAAGAAGTTTATTAAACGGAAATGCGGGTTTCAATGCAAAGGTGTGGGGGTAGTGTGTTCCAGAGTTTTGCCACATTATAGGAAAAGGATCTTCGTCTGCTTCTTACACTCCTGATATTGGGGATGACTGCAAGGTTGAGATTGGCCGATCGCAGGCCTTTCTTGGGGCAATAGGGGGTGATGAGGGAGCAGTTGATGGCAGGGCCTGTTCCTCACATGGTCTATTGGGCCATGCAGAGAGCCTTGAATTTTACTCTTTCGGGGATTGGCAGCCAGTGTACGGTCTTTAGGGCTGGCTTGGCTGACTGAGATTTTGGAATCCCGAGCAGCATCCCACCGGCACAATTCTGTGGGACTTGGAGCTACCTTAATGTTGCTTTGGGAGCTCCTTAGTAGAGAGAATTGCATTAGTCCCGTTGCAATAGGACCAAGGCCTGAATCAGGATTCTTTTTGCAGCCATTGGAAGGAGCGGGAGTACCTTCGAAGTAGTCTGAGTGTACCAAAGCAGGCCCCTGCCACCCTCACTGCCTGATGGTCAAACTTGAGAGAATTGTCTAACCATAATAAGGGCAACATGCCCTCACTGTCAAGATCGATTTAGGGATGTGTCCTTCAATGGTATTTAGGAAGGGCAAACAATGGAACTTAGTACCTTCTACAACCAAGAGCTCTGCTGAGGGTACTCTTAACCATGGGCTTGCACACATTATTGATATCAGACTTTATTGATACCATTGCCAAGCACTACAGTGGTCCCTACTTAAGATGGGTGGTAGAGCTCCACCCCTCACTTACTATTGCTTCCTATTTTTAATAATGAAATAGAATCTATCCCTCTGACCTTCACTCTGTGAGAGGTCAGGCAGAGTCGGCCTCCAGTTTGAAAGGCGCATTTGCTGCTGCGAAGAGGCCATGTCGCAGGATTTTCAGGGCTTTCCTGCGTCCAGCTACGGTTTTGGTGACCGGTCATGCTGTAAGGCCAACTCCCCCAGCACAAAGGACACCCTCACTGACTGAATGCAGCCTGAGTACCTTAGGTTTAATCTGTGTGTCCCTCAATAGAAGTTGTCAATCAGTCGTCACAGAGTAGGGTAGGATCACAAGCATCACTGACACAAGCTCACCCTGTGACAAGTTGGGACAGGGAGGAGACGAGATGGGCGGGGACAGGATGGGTGACCACTGTGCATGTGACAGGTGCCATTGGTGATGACAGGTGACATGCTGTAAACAGAGAGAAGAAGCTGTGCTGGCTTAATTTTACAATAACACGGGACATAAATAATCTTAGAATTTCTTCTTTTAATATAAATTCAGTGAAACACAAAGGAAAATCAAAATATTAAGGGCGCTCATACACTTACACAAATGATGATAAAATTGTGAAAATTGACAAATGTAGACTGAACAAACAGTGGCAGAGAAAAAACAAACATGAAACAAAACCAAATAACATAATACACAATATAACAATTGTGTCCTCTCTTAATTAGGCCAAGTTTCAGGCATCAACAGCGTTTCGACCCACGGGTACTTTGAGGGTCATCTTCAGGATAAAGACTTCAAATTTGAGAGTGTCCACTTTCTTTTCTTACTGGATCTCCATAATATATACAAGGGAGAAACCCCAATGTATGTGTGTCGGGCAAAATTGCTGGGATTTAAGAGGAGATCCTATATCTGTCGGTATGCCAAACAGGAGTGTCATGGTATAATTTAGACCTTAATTACTAAGAAACTGGGCTGGCTCAGACTGAAAAATCAATGAGTTGGTTTGCCCAACAGTCAGGTAGCGGGAATCACAGTCAGAGTGAATAATTCAACGATGATCGGTCCTAATTTTTCCGGATTCGAAATGCTTACGGGACGTGGTGCACAGGATACTTAAGTTTGGAATAATTGAATTATTCACTCTGACTGTGATTCCCGCTACCTGACTGTTGGGCAAACCAACTCATTGATTTTGCAGCCCAAGGCGGCCCAGTTTCTTAGTAATTAAGATCTAAATTATGCTGTGAGACTAATTTTTGGCATACCAAGAGCTATAGGATCTCCTCTTAAATCCTGGCAATTGTGCACAATTTCTTTCTCTTTTCACACTAATTGTTTTATAGTTTGTTATTTTAACTCATTAACCACTGTTTGGAATACAGTAGATACTGCCTCAGGATCTTGTTCTAGGCATGTCCTTGTTTTTTTTAAAAACCTTTATTTTGGTATGCACAGTACACAGCGTCTGCCTACAACCCGAAAGGGCCGGCCGCTATGACAATGAACATCAGAATAGTACGTATAGAGGCAGTACAGGTAGTACGGAGAATAGTAACTAATCAGTGTACAGGCACATGAAACAGAAAAAGCAGAAGGTAAATAGGTTTAATTTTAAGATTTTGGTGAAAAACATCTAACAAACCAAACCACACAAGCACATGGCAAAGAACGATTTCAGGGGCTCAAGTGGAGGGGGCGAGGGAACCAATCTCTAAAGAATATTGTGACATATGTCCAGGGACGGGGGAGTGGTGAACAGAACGATGTAAAATATTACTATAGACATACATCCAGAACGTCAACTACGGGGACAATGGGATATCAGTAGTGTAATCAAATGGAGGAGTGCAAATATCCCCACGATATGCGTTCCACTGGGACCAAATCCTGCCCCATTTCTTAGGACGGCCCGAGCTACATAGACAGTCTTCTCCCTAAACATGCACCAGTCCATGTTCTCCTTCCAAGCTGTTATCCCAGGCGGTCTATGGGAACCCCACAGTTGAGGAATATCCCTCTTGGCAACCATGTTACCAAGAGTGACCCAGAAAGTCTGAGCAGCAGTACAGTCCGTGGGCTCCCAAACGTTGAGCAGGCACCGTCGGGCCTCAGGCAAGAGAGAGACCCCGTTGACCCTTTCAATTATTGCATGCACTCTAGACCAAAAAGCGGACACCACAGGACATTCCCAAATTATATCTAGAAAGGTACCACTCATGCCACAACCACGCTTACACAGCCCATCAATCGAGTAACCCATCCGCACCAGTCGCGTACAGGTCATATATACTCGGTGGAGGATTTTCAGTTGTACAAAACGAAGGCGAGCCGGAATGGCAACCTCCTTAGGGGAGGCGACGGCCATCTGCCAATCCTCGTCATCTAATTCCAGGCCGTCTGCGGTCCACGAAGCCCTGAGTCGCACAAGGAGGTCAGCCCTGTTATTAAGAAGCTTTTTGTAGATCAGAGAGATTGTGCTGTCAGGCACGTGGCCATCTAGAATCCGATCCTCAAGCGGCGATGACTGGGGAATCTCTGTCCCCGGAGGGAAAACCGAAATCAAGGCGTGCCACACCTGAAGGTACCGAAAGTACTCCTTGTCACCAAGTTCATATTCCACCTTAAGGGCGTCAAAGGACTTAACCATGCCCTTCGACCAGAGATCCTCCACCTTGCTGATACCAATCGTATCCCATTTAGCAAACCCTTTCGTTCTCCACAAGCTACCCAATCTATCAGAGTCATACAATGGAGTCAGTCGTGTCAACCTATCGCCCCAGCCCATAGCAGCATTGGCATCCCTCCACACACGCACAGCACATTTCGTGGGTCCAGTCAAAGCGCTGAATGGCTCCTTGGAATACAGCGACCTCATCCACCGTTATAGGCGCATCCATAATGGACCTGTCCTCTTCCGAAATACAGGGTAGTGCGATATCACGCAAGAGCAAACGGGAATCCGACTCATCTCTATCACTTACCGATCGGTAGACCACCTGGAAGTGATCCACAAAGCAATCCACAATCTCACCTGGGTCACACACACATTCACCAGTCAACTGTTGAATCACCGGCACCACTCGGCTCATTTTCTCAGATTTATCTAACCACGCCAGAAGCTTACTGGCCTTATCACCCACATCATAGAGTCTGCCCAACTGGTTCCTATGAATAACTTTAGCAGCGTCGGTCACCAGGGCTCTATATTCAGCCTGCTTTAGCGCCAAGGAGTGTAGGACTGCAGGAGTATCATTACCACCCAATTCGCTTTCAAGTGAAGTAATTTCATCTTCGAGGCGCACTAATTCCTCCTGCTTGGTCTTCTTGTTGGCAGCTATCAATGACAGTGCAGAACCTCGTATTACAGTTTTAAAGGCCTCCCATAAGGAAACAGACGAAGAAACAGACCCCACATTTTCATTGAAGTAACAATCAACAGCCTTGATAAGCTCGGAACGCATCTTGGGATTCCTTAAGTGCCAAGGATGAATAGGGGCAACCCTGCTAAACAAACCCACCGAGACCCCGAGCAACAAGGGTGAATGATCCGAAATGCCCCTGGGAAGATGGCGGACCTCACGCACCGAAGGAGTGTGGGCGGACAGCATCAGAAAATAGTCAATCCTAGAGAGACTACCGTGTGCTCCAGAGTGGAATGTATATTGCATATGCGTAGGGTGTAGCATCCGCCAAACGTCTACCAATCCAAATGTCTCCAGCAGCTCAGAAAGCCATAGCTGAGACGCCGGCAGGACTCTGGGGGGAAATCGGTCACAATCACCAGAGACCACTGAGTTAAAATCCCCACCCAATACAAGGAGACCATCTGGAAGCCCTAGGAGAGTCCGTTCCAGATCGGCGTAGGTGGTAGCTTGAAGACCCGGGGGAATGTAAACACTAGACAGCGGCGTACCGACCCCTATCATCGAGTGTGACTTCGTCTATTTCAAGGGGCAGGGAGGATTTGATCA
>NW_028245600.1:0-11641 GCF_964263255.1 Lissotriton vulgaris | reverse complement strand
CCCTGTTTTAATATGCAGATATTTTATTGGGGTACTCTATTAGATTCATTAACCATTTGAGCTAAACGATGTAATCTGGCTAGGAACTTAAACCAGTCTACTCAACTTTATCGTAGCAATTGGGTTTTGTAAATAAATGTGGGCTTCTGTAATTATTGTATTTGTTCTTATCTGCTTTTATGATTCGACAAACTAAAGTAAAGATGAGATGATGAAAATGTAATTCTGACAAACGTTTCAATTTTAAACCCGGCCTAGAATACCCCTTTAAGTTCCAGAGCGAAGTTTACTGATTGAAGTGAAGTTTCTGTTTTTAAATCACATAGAGAAATGATGGTGTGTATTTTTAAACACAGTATAATCAGACGACACCAGTACATTAGTATGTTTTGTGTGTTTGACATCCTATTTTATTTTTGCTGTGCATCCCTAATATATATAGATATATGTATATGTATATATATATAAGAAAAAAATCTTCAAACAGCACACTCCCGCTGTAGAAATGAAGACACGGACCCATAGGCTGCAGTAAAGGAGATTTATTGGAAACCTCTCTGGTTACGCGTTTCGAGCAACTTGTGCTCTTGGTCACACACTGCGCACCAGGTCAGCAACAAATTTATACCATTTTTTTAAAGTGATGCTCCACCCATTTCTGTGAGTCACATGGTGTAGATGAAAAAAACACACTTTTTGTAATTTAGTATGCGTGCACACCAATTTAAACAAATATAAAAACAGTGAGCTAGGCACTGAAACAAAATAACTGCATGAATGCAAATATCAGGAAATATAACATAATAGGCATGTAAGGTATAGAAGTCCTATGTATGATTTATCAGTGAGTCAATATACAAAATAAATTATACACACCTAAAAAAATATACTATCTATATATATTCTTTCAATCTGTGTAAAAATATATTCATACAAATATATACTCTATCTATATATATATATATATATATATATTCACTGAAAAAACCATAGGTTTCACACCAGTTATAGTTAGCTATAGTTATACATATATAAAACATATTTCTTTTTCAGAAAGGCACACATTCACTGGATGGTTTCATCAGTGATGTCATGAGTGATGTCACTGACCATGTCATGAGTGATGTAATATGTGATGTCATCAGCAGTGCATTACACGCGCAAGTTATAGTGAGTCCAACTAACTATAACGTGGAATTTCAATGGTTTTATGTCAGTAAATTTTCCAGCTAACTATAACTGGTGTGAAACCTATGGTTTTTCAGTGAATTTAATAGGTTTTTTAAATGCTAATTCCTAACTATAACTGGTGAGAAATCTATGGTTTTTTCAGTGAATTTCATAGGTTTTTTAAATGCTAATTCCTAACTATAACTGGTGTGAAACCTATGGTTTTTTCAGTGAATTTCATAGGTTTTTTAAATGCTAATTCCTAACTATAACTGGTCTGAAACCTATGGTCTTTTCAGTAAATTTCATAGGTTTTTTTAATGCTAATTCCTAACTATAAGTCTCACTTTATAAGTAAGACTGTTAGCGCTCTAGTTGTTTAGAACACTCTGGTACATTCTGTCATTGGGCTACAGTTGGGCTACATCTGGCTGATATTTGGGCTACATTTTTTTTTTGTCTCTGGTGGCCATCTTTGGGCTACATTGGGCTACATTTGGGCTAAATTTTGGCTCTAACATATATATAGCCCAATGTAGCACAATATATATTTTTTTCAAAGTAAATTTTTGTAAAAACCACTTGAGAATAGGGCTACCAGTCCCTACAATTTTTCCCAATTTTTTTATTTTTTATTTTTTTATTTTTTGCTTTGGAGCGCTCCCGGTGCGCGCCCCTGGGAGCGCCCCGAAAAGCATACTTTTATAAAGCGCCCCGGGGCGCGCTCCGGGGAGCGTCCCGTAAGCGCCAATATCGCGAACGAAAACATGATCGTGACGTATTGCGTAGCCGCATCCGCGTGATACGCACGGCGTAAGCGCACCCGGAAGCACTCAAGCGAATACGATCGCGCAATGTAAACATCTGACGCTCTTACGCGACGCGACCCGGGTCGCGCCCCAGGGCGCACCCCGGGGCGCGTAGCGTAAGCGCGTCAGGTCATGTGACCTGAAAATAACAATTTTTATTGGTTCATAACAGTTTTGGTTTCATAATGATGAAGCCCCTGGTCATGTGACCTGAAAATAACACTTTTCATTGGTTCAATATTTTTTTTTTTCAAAAGGATGAAAGACTCCACCTTTTTTCCTTATTCTGACTTTGTCCTTTGACTTAGGAAGACCTGTTTGTAGCTCTCTCTACTGCTCAAAATAATGGCTTCAGTAGTAGCAGCAGCTGGTGCATCTGCACCACCACCACCACCACAACCACCAAAAGGACCTCCTCAAGATATCATTGGTGGTCTTCAAGAAGAGGAAGAGGAGGAGGAGGAGGAGGGGAGTTCAAGATGGCTGGAAGAACACAATACCCCATACCAGCCAAGACCACACATTATTTGGGAGTTTTTTTACTCTCCCAGAGGGGAAAAAAAAGTAAATGCACCCAAGGTCAGTTGCAAAATTTGTGGCATGGAACTTTCCAGGGGAAACCCAAATAAAAAAATATTCATTTTGGAACTACACAATGATACGCCACATGCAGCGCAAACATCCTATAAACTATTCTGCTGCAGAAATGAGGGAACTGGCCAGTAACCCTCCCCGATCAACAAGAACCAGCTCAAAAAGGAAACAACCCACTGCGTCTGCACCAGAGGAAAGTGAGACGATGCTGTGCATTCAGCCCCGATTTGCAGATTTCAGAATTATCTGTAAATATTGTGGGAAGACCATCTCCTACGGAGAACAGAGCGTAAAGCTCATCGTCCTTGCTGGGGACAACCATAAATGCCCCAATCAACCCTAATTTTTTCTTTTCTTTTAGTTTTTTGCTCCAGTTGAGCCATTTTCAATTCCCTGTTTTTTCGTTTTTCCCCATGAAAAATACAAAAAAATCTAAAACTGTTCAGAAAATCCAAAAAAAGTACAAAATGTTCAAAAAAACAATGTAAAAAATATAAAACAACAAAAAGAAGAAAAAAAACAGTTCTTTTTAGAACTACCTCCAATTTCTAAAAAAAGGCTACATTTTTTAAAAACTCTATAATTCATTTTTCCTCATGGTACGCTCCCCGGTCCACTCCCCGGTGCGCGTACCGGGCACGCCCCCCCGCGCCAAACAAAAAAAATATATATTTTTGCCCTGCGGGGCCCTTTTTAAGCCCCCACATCAAACCTAGGGGGTCAGGGGGGTCTACCCTGCCCCCTTATGGTCATTTCCCCCTTTGTTTTGGCCACCTCTTGTGTCTCAATCCTACCGAGACACAAGATGGCGGCCGCTCCGGACTGTTTCGAATGTTTACAGACACCCAAGAGCCAATCAGATTTCCGTGCGCACCTCGCGTGTCGCGCCTGGGGCGCTCCCTGGAGCGCGCTTACAGATATATATATTTTTTTACCAAATTTGGCAAAATTGTAGGGACTGGTAGCCCGATGTGCCTTTGCTATGTCTCAAGAACTGTGCTCCAGTGGATTTTGAGTAATTTAGGTTCAAAAAAATATATATATCTATAGGCACGCCCCGGTACGCGCACCGGGGAACGCACCAGGTGCGCCGCGCGACTTGCGCACGGAAAGCTGATTGGCTCACGGGTGTCTGTAAACATTCGAAACAGTCCGGAGCGGCCGCCATCTTGTGTCTCGGTAGGATTGAGACACAAGAGGTGGCAAAAATCAAAGGGGAAAATGAGCAAAAGGGGGCAGGGTACACCCCCCCTGACCCCCTATGTTTGATGTGGGGGCAAAAAAAGGGTCCCGTAGTACAAATAAAAAATTTTGATTTTCGCGGGGGGAGCGCCCGGTATGCGTACCGGGTAGCGTACCATGGAGAAAAAAGAATGACACTTTTTAAAAAAAAAAAATAGCATTTTTTCATAAATTGGAGGTAGTTCTGAAAATAACTTTTTTTTGTTTTATATTTTTTTATACTTTTTAAAACGATTTCATATATTTTTTGGATTTTTTTCAGGGGAAAAACCAAAACAGGTATTCAAAAACTGCTCAACAGGAGCAAAAAAATGTGAAAATTTAGGGACTGGGAGAGCAGCGGTGTTCCTGTCTCTTATAGCAATGAGTTCAACGCTCTGCTCCCCATAACAGAGCAGTTTGTCACAGTCCACGCATAGAACTTTAATGCCTGCAAAGACCGGCTGTACGTTAGGGACCATTTTTTCACGTGTTGTTCCTGAAGGTGTTGCTCCACCAGTGGAGGTGCTGCCGCCATCTCTTGGTAAATTCCGTGCCAGCTCCCTGACACTCTCCCTGGAATAATTATTTGGGTGTCTTCTTTTGACATGCCTAATTAAACTGGCATTTCCAAAGCTATATTTTTTTTGAGGATTGCCTCTGGATAAAATACTGCCACATATTTTGCAGGTTACTTTACCAGCATTAACTTTTTTTTGTCCTTCAGGGATGTCATAAAATTTGACCCCCTAGGGTTGATGTGGGGGCAAAAAAAGGGTCCCGTAGTACAAATAAAAATTTTCGATTTTCGCGGGGGGAGCGCCCGGTACGCGTACCCGGTAGCGTACCATTGAGAAAAAAGAATGACACTTTTTAAAAAAAAATAATAGCATTTTTTTATAAATTGGAGGTAGTTCTGAAAATAACTTTTTTTTGTTTTTGTTGTTTTATATTTTTTTATACTTTTTAAAACGATTTTATACATTTTTTGGATTTTTTTCAGGGGAAAAACCAAAACAGGTATTCAAAAACTGCTCAACAGGAGCAAAAAAATGTGAACATTTAGGGACTGGGAGAGCAGCGGTGTTCCTGTCTCTTTATAGCAATGAGTTCAACGCTCTGCTCCCCATAACAGAGCAGTTTTTCACAGTCCACGCATAGAACTTTAATGCCTGCAAAGACCGGCTGTACGTTAGGGACCATTCTTTCATGTGTTGTTCCTGAAGGTGTTGCTCCACCAGTGGAGGTGCTGCCACCATCTCTTGGTAAATTCCGTGCCAGCTCCCTGACACTCTCCCTGGAATAATTATTTGGGTGTCTTCTTTTGACATGCCTAATTAAATTGGCATTTCCAAAGCTATATTTTTTTTGAGGATTGCCTCTGGATAAAATACTGCCACATATTTTGCAGGTTACTTTACCAGCATTAGCTTTTTTTTGTCCTTCAGGGATGTCATAAAATTTCCAGATGAAGTGGTTCTTTTTTTTCTGGAGAGGAGGGTCCTCAGGCAAAAAACCATCTGAATCACTGCTGGATGACTCCCTTGCAGCCATTGCTGTAGATCAGGAAAATTATGAGAAGAAAATACACAGAACACCTCTTGCTCTCTCCAAGTGCAAATCAATAGTGAGAGAAATGGGTGGGTTTCTCAAAATTTTGAAAAAAAAAACTTCTGAACCAATGAAAAGTGCTATTTTAAAGTCACATGGCTTGACGCGCTTACGCTACGCGCCCTTGGGCGCGTCCCGGGGCGCGTAGCGTAAGCGCATCGGGGCGCTTACGTTGCGCGATCGTATACGCTCGGGCACTTACGCGGTGCGTCATAAGACGCATCTCGCGGCTACGCGATACGTGTCTTATGACGCAAGGCGTGGCGTGGCGGCTACGCGATACGTCACGATGTGGTTTTCGTTCGCGGCAATAGTGCTATCCGGACGCTCACTGATATGCACCCCGGGGTGCGCCGTAACATTGCGCTTACCGGTGCGTTCACCGGTACGCGCCCCGGGAGCGCCTCGGGGTCAAAAATTTAAAAAAATTAACATATTTATACAATATAAAATTCGTTTTAAAATTTTACACTTTTTATACCTATAAATATTTGCTATTAAAAAACCATTGAAATTCACTGAAAAAACCATAGGTTTCACACCAGTTATAGTTAGGAATTAGCATTTAAAAAACTTATTAAATTCACTGAAAAAACCATAGGTTTCACACCAGTTATAGTTACCTGGAAATTTTACTGACATAAAACCATTGAAATTACACGTTATAGTTAGTTGGACTCACTATATCTTGCCCGTGTAATGCACTGCTGATGACGTCACATATTACATCACTCATGACATGGTCCCTACTGTGAATTGTAGCTCATCCTCCTTCAGTGTAAGAAGGGTCCTATATGCTTTTCTATAATCTACATAGAAACGCCTCTTGAGAAAAGGAAGTAGGAACAATCTTGAGTATAGCATGTAGTACTTGCAAAAAAATAAGTAGTGTAGTTGGGTTTGGCCTGAATGCACATCGCTTGGACAGGGAGCGAGGTCAAGGCTAGCTCGAAGACCCAGGGAATAGCTTAGTAAGTACTTGAAAGGACATGCCCTTAAATGAAAGAGGAGGTCACGCTCACAGCTGCTCATGGGTTTAGTTGGATAGTTAGCCAGTAGATCGTCATTCTTAATGTTCAGATACAAGGGCACGCTCAGTTTGCTGGTCTCTCTGGCCAGTCTATTCTTGTGATAGCACTTGTAAAGAGCCACCTGAAGCTCCTTTTTACTTACAATGTTGGGATCGTTCGGAGGGTCACAAACATGTCCATAGCTGATCCTCCGTAAGCTGGTTCTTACCCCTGCTAACCATTGAATATCTATACCTTTCTCAAATTTAAGGCAATCTGCTATAATATCTCTGGTAAGGGACGTACCTTATTTTTCCATATAGCTACCCAAAATAAAGCGGGCAGGATCTGGTGCAATCTTTACTGTAATGTAATTTTAGTTCACTATGACAGCTGTATTTGGGCAAAGAGATTGGGCCGCGCAGGTGCTTGCGGCAGGTCCTTTGCTCTTTATTCTGAATATTGCAGCAATTGGAGATGCCCAAAACCTCTGCCCCATAGGTTTCTGTGAGTGTACACTGGGCTTTAAAAAAGTTTTGAATGGGTAAAATGCTCCCACTTTTCAATTGGGGTAAACTAAGTACAGTACAGCATTAATTGACTTGGAGAACTTAGTCCTGCAGTAGACAATATGGTGTGTCCACAGACCTTTAGCATCAAAAAACAGTCTCAAGTAAGGAAAAGTGCTTGTGCATTGTAGACTTTGATTGCCAAAAGAAATGGCATTTACTCAGTCCACAGGTCATAATAAAAGATTTCGTAAAATTAGTGGATAAATGTAAAGAGGCCATAAAATCCACAAAGATCCCTATTAAAAGGTGCAAAGCTTTTGGAGTGCGGCCCATTAGGACTGCTTTGTCTGCATATAATAGAGATGGGAGGATAGAGACATTATTTCTTAGGATGTCTTGAGTAAGAGTTGTTAAAAACGCATGTAAATTGTTAATTTACAAGACAAAAAGTAATGGAGCTAAAACACACCCTTGTCTCACCCCTCTAAAAACATAAGTAGCATTAGAAACTTCCCTGTGTGTGTTAATTCTAATCATGGCCTTTATGTCTCTATGTAAATAGGCTAAAAAAATTCTCATCCACTCTCTAAAAGGATAGACTACAGCCATGATCGATTGACGTAGCCATGAAGGGCAGATAAATTGATGATCATTGGACAAAAGTATATTTCTCAACTATTAAGTTTAGATTGAGACACTGTGATAGTGTTCCCACATTGTTTCTAAAGCCATGTTGACAGGGGTGCAAAATAGAATTCTCCTCAGCCCAGTCTTTAATATTGTTGTACAGGACCCTACCCAAGATTTTCAGTGTGGTATCTATCAAAGAAATGGGCGTGTAACAATCAGGCTGTGAACGGTCACCCTTCCTAAAAATTGTTACAATGACGGAGATTGACCATGTACTTGGTAACAGGGAACAAGCTAGATTATTAAAAACATTAAGCAAAATCAGGGCCCCAATGTCTAGTTTAGGTTTAAAAAGATCTATTTGCACCCCACAAGGTCCCAGAGCCTTATTGCCCATTCTCGCATTTTTTATAGCTTCCTTCACCTCGGCCAGAGACATTGTTACTCCTTTACAGATGGGCGACTGGAGTAACTCATTATCTTAATATGGAGTTGTGTACATCGCTGAAAAATGTGCCTCCCGCGCTTCACTAGTTACATTGCAACTAATTGGTGTTAACATCTGGTTCATCGCACGCATATCTTTTATGGCTGACCAAAAAAGCTTACTGTTTGTTTGGCTTGCCATGTTCGCAAGCGAGTCCCATCGTTGGGCCAATACCTCTTCCTTCCTCAGAGAGGTAACCAACTTATATTTTTCCTTAATGAGGTTCAATAATGAGCATTCGTGGTTGAGCGATCTAGGGCTGCGAGAGATTGATCAGGTGGGTTTCATTATCCATCTTAATATTCGGACAAAAATCAGAGAATGCGGAGACTACATCTGTCAAACAAATCTCGAACAGTGCAAAGTTCTCCCTGACCACTTGTGAAGTAATCGGGTATTGTCAACTCCTCGCCACACCAGTCATAAATGATCTGTAAAGAGTTCAGGATTCATTGCACCACATAAAGTTTTATACTCAGGCTTCGGGAAATTTGACTGCCACTTCAAAAGGGTTGTGATCGCCATGGTATGGTACAACAACTTTACTGTGCAATAAAAATTCCTCTAAATATGAGGCAATATAAACATAGTCAATTATGGTAGTGCAACCCCTACCTCTAAACATGGGTTGTAATATATCATTATTGATAAAATTAGTGATGTCCAAAACATTACTCAGATTATGGGATGTAAAATGTTCCATCAGCTCTATGCCCCTGTTACAAGCCCGAGCTCTGCTGAGTGTCAAAAAACGGGTCCTGGGAGGCCAGTTTAGCATTAAAATCACCTCCCAGGCATATTCCGACTGGGTTTGTATTACCATCCTTCGAATTTCTAAGGGTGGTAATGTTTTCAAAAAGGCTAATAATTTTAATATTAAGTTTTGTGTAAAATTCATTATTATAAAAATTAATCAGGTATAGGGTCATACTCCTTTTGTATCTTATAACCTGAAAGTTATCATTATAAGTTGGTATGGCCTTAATACAGCCCTCTGCTTATCTCATTCATATTCATAAAATTAAACTGTTTGTTCATGCATAGCCAGTCGACACATTTGTTAAGCAGCTCTCGCCAGGATTCGGTATGATGCACCTTAAGTGGGGCGCTCCTGCCAACACCAGGACATAAGGGCAATCAGCTGGAGGCAAATTCTGCACGTCTGTGTTTCTCTTACAACTAGTCCCATTTGGCACTGGTGCCCTTGTCAGAAGGTTCTGGGGAATTATTAAGTATAGGGTTAGATTTAGCTTTTGAATTGGGGAGGGCAGAAGGGCGATTCTGAACTAAGGTCTATCTGTGCGCCCACTACTAAGAGGGGGAGTGTTACCATGGCATTCAGGTGCTGCCGTTCACTCAATTGCATGCATCAGTTGGAAGAAGATATAGTTAAAGAACTGTCCGGCGGACAATGGTCCCCATTGGCCTGAATATTTGGGGCTGAGATGCTAAACAAGTGATTACCCCCAGCCGCCTTGGCATCAATATCAGCATTTATAAACTGGTTGTAAAACTTATCCATTAGAGTCTCTAGATGGTCCAGGTAAACCAGCAAAGGGTTGAGTTTCTTATCTAGTAAATCACCAACCCAGGAGCATAATACATTGATAAGGGACTGCTCTGTGTCGAATGCCTCATGTATCGCTTCAGTCAGGGTGAAAGAGGATCGAGTAGCATTATTGTTCCATAGTTTGGCCATAGATTGTGAACTAGGTGATGGTTGTATCCAAGAAGTTAAGTCATCTCGTGGTACGCCAGTGCATGGGGCCTGCTTCCTTTTAGTACAGATGGGCTTCCCTGATATCCTTTTGCATTTCGCGGCCAGGGTCACAATGGAGGCATCCGTATGATGTTTTGATTTGTAAGAAGGCAACACCCAGAATTATCAGTGACACCAGTAGGGAGCTCAGAATCAGCCACGATATGCAGGGTTTTTTCCACTAAGAAAAAACAAAAGTTACAGTGATTACAGTGACATCATAGTTAGAAAATATATATATTTTTAAAACCATAGAAATTCACTGAAAAAAACCCATAGGTTACAGGTACGTTATAGTTAGGTTCAGATTTCACTTGTACAAAACCATGGAAATTTAGCAGTTATTGTTCCCTGAGCTAACTATAACTTATGCCCCCCCTAAGCACTGCTTATGACCTCACATATTACATCACTCATGACATGATCAGTGACATCACTGATGACAACTCAAATCACATCATGGATGACATCATCCATTGGGTCTAAGTGTTTTGTACATGTTTCTGAGACTTAAACATACATACTAAGCTACACCATGGGTTAAATTACTGTTCTGTATTAATGAGAGATACTGCTTCTAACATATGTAATTTGAGTGGTGTTGCCACTGTCTGTATCAGTGTGGGTGAATGAGTGGCTGTATGGCTGAGTTAGTGGCTCTTTGAATATCTGTATTGGTGAGTGACTAGGTGTGTGAGTGGGTGGCTGTATTGGTGGTTGAGTGGGTGTGTGAGTGGCTGTACGGATGACTGAGAGACTGTGTGAGTGGTTGTATGGGCAAGTAGGTGGATGTGTAAGTGGCTGTATAGGTGAGTGAGCGGCTGTTTGAGTGGGTGTATGGTTAACTTAGTGGGTTTATGAGTGGCTGTATTGGAGAGTTAGGGCTCGATTCACAGAATGAACTTAAGACTAAATGCTAAACTTACTACTATTTTGGTATTCACAGAATGCACTTACTACTTTTGGGATTCACAGAATGCACTTACTACTTTCGGGATTCACAGAATGAACTTAATACTTTTGGGATTCACAGAATGAACTTACTACTTTCGGGATTCACAGAATGAACTTAAGACTACTAACTTTACGTCCGCCGCCGGGCCGTATTTTTCACCACCGGGCCGGAATTTACGGCACTCGGGTGGAATTTGCGAATACGGAAACGTGCCGTAATTTACGATTACGGGCTGGAAATTCTGATTACGGGCCGGAAGATACGGATTTTGGCAGTTGGTCATGTAATACAAGGGCAAACACCTGTTCAAGTGCCTACCATCCCCCACCAGGGATCAGCTGATACACTGCAGCCAATCCCAGCCCACCAACATGGATAAATGCAGAGCAGACACAAACAAACCTTTTCAGGATGTCACTGAATGTGTTCGTAGCACTGCCCCTTGCCATGCGGCAAAACTACTTGAGGAGGAGGAGGAGAGCTGAAAGGATTTTCAGGCAGAGGATCAAGCTATTTGGAAAGACCAGCCAAGATGTAAGGGCCAGGTACCGTTTCCCACCAGAAGTCATCTTGGATATGGTCTATGAGTGGGAGCAGGAACTTGATTCTGTGACCTGCTGCTCACATGCAATACCAGCATATCTCAAGATCCTGTCTGCCCTACACTTCTTTGCCATTGGGTCATTCTAAAGGGTCACCAGTGACCTTGTGGGCATTTCCCAGGTGAGCCAGTCGCGGTGCCTGCATCAGGTACTGAGATGCATCACTGCTAGAGCCCCCAACTACATACAAATGCCACATACACTGGCCATGAGACAAACCGCAGCAAGAGATTTTTATCTCCTTGCAAAAGTCCCACGTGTGCTGGGTGCAATTGACTGCA
>NW_028245599.1:70000-73010 GCF_964263255.1 Lissotriton vulgaris | reverse complement strand
TACCACAGCACTTATTTATACAAATACTAACATGTATTTACTGTCTTATACAATCACTGATAGAAGCAGACACTTATTTATACACGCACTGTTCAAATAACGTACTCTCATGTATAGTCATTAAAATACTCCAACACTCACATCTACTGCTTTAAAACATATGTAGATACTTACAGATATACCACTGAGACATTTATTCACTCACCAACACACCCATAGACACACTAACTCACCCATACAGCCCTTCGCAGAGGCACGTTTTAATCCATGCAACCAGTGAATCACCCACTCAGACATCTATGCACAGTCACCCACACCCCCACCCACACAGACACTCAGGCACCCATACAGATACTCGGACAACAAAAATAACCTATATAGACACTCATGTATCTATTCAGAAACCCATGCAGTTGCTTACACACCAACGGAGAGACTAATACAGAGTTTTACACAGTTTAGTCACTAACCCATGCATTCAGTAAGACACGTTCAATCACTCACTTATACAGTCAGTCACGCACCTACTAAATAATCCCTTTAGGCACATGTAATGTATTCATTCCTCAATACACCTTGGCTCATTTTAGGTTGGGGAAGTAACTCCCCTTCACTCCTGAGAGCCCCAGGGGGCCAACTCGCCCACCAGGTGCTTCTAGTAAGCGCCACTGAGCTGTGTTGCAGAGAGGTGGCCCAGGCCGTGCCCCTTTTTACACCTCTCTGCAATGCAGCTCTGTGGCGGCTACCTACTGGGCTACTTGGACCCTAGGGACACTCAGGATTCAAAGGGACTTAATCTCCCAAATTAAAACGGACACAGGGCGCGTTTACACAGTGGTGTCAAAGTAGCCGACCCGGTACCTCCAGTAAGCGCTGTTGCAGAAGGTGTAAAAAGGGGTACGGCCTGGACCACCTCTCTGCAACGCAGCACAATGGCGCTTATTGGAAGCACTTGGTGGGCTAGTTGACTGGTGGTGCTTGTAGATTGGGGAGGGTTACTTGCCAGTTCCCTCATCTCTGCAGTAGAATAGTTGATCGGATGCCTGCGCTGCATGTGGCGAATCATGGTGTTGTTTCCGAAAGAGTATTTTTTATTAGGGTTCCCCCTTGAAAGTTCCATGCCACAGATTAGGCAAGTCACCTTGGCCGCATTGACTTTTTTCTTGCCCTCTGGGATCGAAAAAAAACTCCCCTACTATGTGTGGTCTTGGCTGGTATGGGGTATTGTGTTCTTCCAGCCACCTTCTGCTCCCCTCCTCCTCTTCCTCCTCCTCTTCTTCTTGACCACCAATGTAATCTTGTGGTGGTCCTCTTGGTGGTGGTGGTGGTGGTGCAGATGCTCCAGCTGCTGCTGCTACTGTAGCCATTTCAAAGTACAAAATATACCTCAAAGATTGCACAACAGGTCTTCCTAAGTCAAATGACAAAGTCAGAATAAGGAAAAAAGGTGCGGTCTTTTATCATTTGGAAAAAAAAAGGCCTGAACCAATGAGAAGTGTTATTTTCAGGTCACAAGACCAGGGATTTCATCATTATGAAACCAAAACTGTTCTGCACCAATAAAAAGTATTATTTTCAGGTCACATGACCGACGCGCTTACGCGGCTCGCCCCGGGTCGCGTCACGTAAGTGCGTCGGATGTTTACGTTGCGCGATCGTATTCGCTCGAGTGCTTCCGGGTACGCTTACGCCGTGCGTATCACGCAGACGCGGCTACGCGATATGTCACGATCATGTTTTCGTTCGCGACATTGGCGCTAACGCGACGCTTCCCGGGTCGCGCACCGGGGCGCTTCAAAAGACTGCGCTTTCCAGGTCGCTCACCGGGGCGCGGACCTGGAGCGCTCTAGGGCAAAAAAAAAAAAATTGTTTTAAATAGAAATATAATATAGGATTCATTTTCAAAAATATAACATTTCATAGCTATAGACATTTGCTATTAAAAAAACTTTGAAATTCACTGAAAAAACATAGGTTTGGGGCCTTATATATAGATAGGAATTAGCATTTAAAAAACCTA
Organism: Lissotriton vulgaris; assembly: GCF_964263255.1. Taxonomy (NCBI): domain Eukaryota; kingdom Metazoa; phylum Chordata; class Amphibia; order Caudata; family Salamandridae; genus Lissotriton; species Lissotriton vulgaris. The sequence goes on along the minus strand of NW_028245599.1, from coordinate 70,990 downwards.
TGAAATTCACTGAAAAAACCATAGGTTTCAGACCAGTTATAGTTAGGAATTAGCATTTAAAAAACCTATTAAATTCACTGGAAAAACCATAGGTTTCACACCAGTTATAGTTAGCTGGAAATTTAACTGACATAAAACCAATGAAATTCCACGTTATAGTTAGTTGGACTCACTCTAACTTGTGCGCCTGCAATGCACTGCTGATGACGTCATATATTACATCACTCATGACATGGTCAGTGACATCACTCATGACATCACTGATGACACCGTCCTTGTGACAGACTGACAGACCTCCTTTCAGTGTAATGTAACCCTTGAAACACATATTTAAAAATAGAAACTAACATTTTAAAAAAATGGAGATACGCATACTAGTTACAACAACCAATTCAGTAATTCCACCATCTATATACACATCCACTCATTCACCAACAGTTCTATATAGTCACTCATACATATACTCACTCATCATATGTAGTGAAACACCTATACATCCTGTTTCACACCGACAGTCATCCAAAAGTTACTCACACACATACACAAGCAAATAAACTATTGAACATCCATTTATTTGCATATACAGCTATACACACACTACCACCTTACTTTTAAGAAAACCTACACATAATTACGCTCTAAAACAATCACTTATAGAAACACATACTTATTTAAACAGGAACTCTTACAATCTCTCACTCTCACATATACTCACTTATATACATCAATACTCACATATACTAGATTAAAACATATGTAGTTACTGATAAAGACACCAGTGAGGCAGGCATTCACTCACTAACACACACATATTCACACTCATCCACCCATACAGTCCTGCACATACGCTGTTTCAAAAACACATACAAACAGTGAGTCAGTCACCAACCCATGCAGCCACTTATACACAAAGTGAAGCACTGATACATATATTTAAAATATTTAAAAATTACTCGCTAATATATGTATTCACTAAGATACACTTTATAA